>NC_048298.1:237368229-237511039 GCF_013100865.1 Trachemys scripta elegans
AGTAATTTGTAGGGCTGTCGAGCGATTAAAAAATGAATCACAATTAAGCATACTCAAAAAGAAGAACAGGAGTACTTGTGGCACCTTAGAGACTAACAAATTTATTAGAGCATAAGCTTTCGTGGACTACAGCCCACTTCTATGCATCCGAAGAAGTGGGCTGTAGTCCACGAAAGCTTATGCTCTAATAAATTTGTTAGTCTCTAAGGTGCCACAAGTACTCCTGTTCTTCTTTTTGAGTATGCTTAATTGTGATTCATTTTTTAATCGCTCGACAGCCCTACAAATTACTCATATGCATGCAGCCAAAGTTGTTTGAGTTTTATGTATTTCAATTTATGTTTTGAAGACACAGTATTTCACTTCGGTACTGTTAGCAGTTACGTCTGCTTTACGTGAACCAGGACACACCAGTTGTGGTCTCCAGAAGACTGTGGACTTTATGTAGCATTTTAGAAGCACTATTGATTGTTTTCTATGTATATAAATAATCATTGATTTTTTTATATTCTTAAATGTGAATTATTTTCTTTTTTTATTAAAATAGATGTATTTGCTGCAGTACCTCTAACTACATTTGCAAATTATGTGAAGTGGGAATCTACATGAAAAAATCAAGAAAGATTTATAAAATATGTAAGATATCTATACACCTAAGAAGGAGTTAAAAAGAACTTTGTTTTTATACTTGTATAGGCACAGAAAGTGCAGATTTTTGGGGAGTAGGTAGAGATGAAAAAATAAATTAACTGAGCTTCCATCTTGGTAGTTCTGGAACTTTTGTTTGTTTTGTTTTAAAGCTGAAGTTTGTATTTTAAACTTTCAGTCAACTAAAGAACATAAGAACATAAAACTGGCCATACTGGGTCAGACCAAGGGTCCATCCAGCCCAGTATCCTGTCCGCCGACAATGGCCAATGCCAGGTGCCCCAGAGGGAGTGAACCCAACAGGCAATGATCAAGTGATCTCTCTCCTGCCATCCATCTCCACCCTCTGACAAACAGAGGCTAGGACACCATTTCTTACCCATCCTGGCTAATAGCCATTAATGGACTTAACCTCCATGAATTTATCTAGTTCTCTTTTAAACCCTGTTATAGTCCTAGCCTTCACAACCTCCTTAGGCAAGAAGTTCCACAGGTTGACTGTGCGCTGTGTGAAGAAGAACTTCCTTGTATTTGTTTTAAATCTGCTGCCCATTAATTTCATTTGGTGGCCTCTAGTTTTTATATTATTGGAACAAGTAAATAACTTTTCCTTATTCATTTTTTCCACACCACTCATGATTTTATGTACCTCTGTCATATCCCCCCTTAGTCTCTTTTCCAAGCTGAAAATTCCTAGCCTCCTTAATCTCTCCTCATATGGGACCCGTTCCAAACCCCTAATCATTTTAGTTGTCCTTCTCTGAACCTTTTCTAATGCCAGTATATCTTTTTTGAGATGAGGACACCACATCTGTACGCAGTATTCAAGATGTGGGCGTACCATGGATTTATATAAGGGCAATAAGATATTCTCTGTCTTACTCTCTATCCCTTTGTTAATGATTCCTAACATCGTGTTTGCTTTTTTGACTGCTGCTGCACACTGCGTAGATGTCTTCAGAGAACTATCCACGATGATTCCAAGATCTCTTTCCTGATTAGTTGTAGCTAAATTAGCCTCCATCATATTGTATGTACAGTTAGGGTTATTTTTTTCCAATGTGCATTACTTTACATTTATCCACATTAAATTTCATTTGCCATTTTGTTGCCCATTCACTTAGTTTTGTGAGATCTTTTTGAAGTTCTTCACAGTCTGCTTTGGTCTTAACTGTCTTGAGCAGTTTAGTATTGTCTGCAAACTTTGCCACTTCACTGTTTACCCCTTTCTCCAGGATTGGTCCTAGGACTGACCCTTGGGGAGCACCACTTGTTACCCCTCTCCATTCTGAGAATTTACCATTAATTTCTACCCTTTGTTCCCTGTCTTTTAACCAGTTCTCAATCCATGAAAGGACCTTCCCTCTTATCCCATGACAACTTAATTTCATAAAAGCCTTTGGTGAGGAACCTTGTCAAAGGCTTTCTGGAAATCTAAGTACATGATGTCCACTGGATCCCCCTTGTCCACATGTTTGTTGACCCCTTCAAAGGACTCTAATAGATTAGTAAGACATGATTTCCCTTTACAGAAACCATATTGACTTTTGCCCAACAATTTATGTTCCTCTATGTATCTGACAATTTTATTCTTTACTATTGTTTCAACTAATTTGCCCAGTACTGATGTTAGACTTACTGATCTGTAATTGCTGGGATCACTTCTAGAGTCCTTTTTAAATATTGGCATTACATTAACTATCTTCCAGTCATTGGGTACAGAAGCTGATTTAAAGGACAGGTTACCAACCATAGTTAATAGTTCCGCAACTTCACATTTGAGTTCTTTGAGAACTCTTGGGTGAATGCCATCTGGCCCCAGTGACTTGTTAACATTAAGTTTATCAATTAATTCCAAAACCTCCTCTAATGACACTTCAATCTGTGACAATTCCTCGGATTTGTCACCTACAAAAGCGGGCTCAGGTTTGGGAATCTCCCTAACATCCTCAGCCGTGAAGAATGAAGCAAAGAATTCATTTAGTTTCTCCTCAATGATATTATTGTCTTTAAGTGTTCCTTTTGTATCTCGATCATCCAGGCGTCCCACTGGTTGTTTAGCAGGCTTCCTGCTTCTGATGTACTTAAAAAACATTTTGTTATTACCTTTTGAATTTTTGGCTAGCTGTTCTTCAAACTCCGTTTTGGCTTTTCTTATTACATTTTAACACTTAATTTGGCAGTGTTTATGCTCCTTTCTATTTACTTCACTAGGATATGACTTCCACTTTTTAAAAGGTGCCTTTTTATCTCTCACTGCTTCTTTTACATGGTTGTTAAGCCACGGTGGCTCTTTTTTAGTTCTTTTACTGTGTTTTTTAATTTGGGGTATACATTTAAGTTGGGCCTCTATTATGGTGTCTTTGAAAAGTGTCCATGCAGATTGCAGAGATTTCACTCTAGTGACTGTACCTTTTAATTTCTGTTTAACTAACCTCCTCATTTTTGCATAGTTCCCCTTTCTGAAATTAAATGCCACAGTTTTGGGCTGTTGAGGTGTTCTTTCCACCACAGGAATGTTAAATGTTATTGTATTATGGTCACTATTTCCAAGCGGTCCTGTTATAGTTACCTCTTGGACCAGATCCTGCGCTCCATTCAGGACTAAATCGAAAATTGCCTCTCCCCTTGTGGGTTCCTGTACCAGCTGCTCCAAGAAGCAGTCATTTAAAGTATTGAGAAATTTTGTCTCTGCATTTCGTCCTGAGGTGACATGTACCCAGTCAATATGGGGATAATTGAAATCCCCCACTATTATTGAGTTCTTTATTTTGATAGCCTCTAATCTCCCTTAGCATTTCATAGTCACTGTCCTGGTCAGATGGTCGATAATAGATCCCTGCAGTTATATTCTTATCAGAGCATGGAATTACTATCCATAGAGATTCTTCATTTGATTCTACATTTTCTTTCACATATAGTGCCACTCCCACCTCCCGCACGACCTGTTCTGCCCTTCCAATATATTTTGTACCCCAGAATGATTTTGTCCCATTGATTGTCCTCACTCCACCAGGTTTCTGTGATACCAATTATATCAATATCCTCCTTTAACATGAGACACTCTAGTTCACCCATCTTTTTATTTAGACTTCTAGCATTTGTGTACAAGCACTTTAAAAACTTGTCACTGTTTATTTGTCTGCTCTTTTCTGATGTGTCAGATTCTTTTTTATGTGAATGTTTCTCATCTGATCTGGCCCATACTTTATCCTCTTCCATCCTCTCCTCCTCACTAAAACCTAAAGATTTCTATCAATAGACTCTCCTCTAAGGGAAGTCTCTGTCCGATCCACGTGCTCCTCTGCAGCAATCGGCTTTCCCCCATCTCTTAGTTTAAAAACTGCTCTGCAACCTTTTTAATGTTAAGTGCCAGCAGTCTGGATCCACTTTGGTTTAGGAGGAGGCCATCCTTCCTGTATAGTCTCCCCCTAGCCCAAAAGTTTCCCCAGTTCCTAATAAGTCTAAACCCCGCCTGCCTACCCCATCATCTCATCCATGCATTGAGACTCTGAAGCTCTGCCTGCTTACTGGCCCTGCATGTGGAACTGGAAGCATTTCTGAGAATGCCACCATAGAGATCCTGGATTTTAATCTCTTTCCTAGCAGCCTAAATTTGGCCTCCAGGACGTCTCTCCTATCCTTCCCTACAACTACCGAGGTTAATGATAGGGTTTTTGTTTAAATCAAGAAGTTTTTATTATAGTTTAAAGGTTTTAAAGAATGGCAAGAGTCCCTCGCCCCCTTCCCACTCCCCTTCCAAACTCCCTCTCAAAACTCCCTGTTAGAGGCTCCTGTTAGCAAAGCATAAACATTTATTTGCAGGCAGTTTGTGGGTTTGTAGGCCTTTTGGAAGAAATGTGTTCTGAGATGAGATGACTTTATCTTCTGTACTCTTTCCTGTGACAGCTGTAGCCAGATTTAGGAATGTCTGTAGATACACATTACTTATTTACTTATCAACATCTTTATTTAAAACACCCAGTCTGTGACTGGCATGGAGTAGTTCTACCCCCTATTTGGCCCACCATGTCAGAATTTGAGAACTCTTAGCTAAGGCTAGAAGGTGCTTCTTTTGTCTTACTGTTCTTTTCTCGCAGTTGAACCCTCTTTTCTCTTTAGAACACTTTTTTCATTTTTGCTTACCTCCGTTGTGTTTTGTTGTTTTGCCTTGCTTCTTGTCATCTTAAGTGGCTCCTTTATTCTCTCCTCTCCATCTATCTTGATTCATCTCTTCTTCTTTTCTCACTACTCTCTTGGCAACTTGATCCACTCCCATGGCTTCACCTGCCACCTCTGTGGGTGATTCCCAAATCTGTCCATTTCCGGAAATTCTCCTGTTCCTTGCATCTCCTCTTTGATGTCCCCACACCACTGAATTTCAGTCTTTCCAGAACTGGCTTCTTATATTTTGTTCTCCTGACCCCTCTTCACCTTCCATCTTTTGATATTGATAATGGTTACCCATCTGTTGAACAGTAGAGGATGTCCAGGACCTTCCAGATGGGCTTCCCAGTGGAAAGAGAAACCAGTGACCTGGAATCTGGGTATATTCTAAATGTAACTTATTTTATGTGTGCAGACATACACCAGTCCTGACATGACATGGTCAGACATCCTGCAGGCAATCCTTTTTTTCAGGAATAACAACCCAGTATCAGGGAACAACTCTGCCTCAAGGACTGACTCCAGGTGGAGACCAAGCCAGACCACAAATTCTCCTGCTGCTCTCACAGCTCCATCTACCTTGAACCTTGTATTATATCCAAACTAATACCACACAGTATATCTTCCAAAGACTGATAATTTCTTCTTAAGCTAAGAAAAAGATCATAGAAGATTTCTGTGAAGCAGTGCCAGCTGGTGACACCTGCCATGGCAATATCATCTTTGCCATCTCCCAGACTCTCAACCTCTATTTAATTTTGATTCTTCCTTTTACTCTGCTCCCATATATAGAGTCCCTCATTCCTTCTATTTAATATTGCCCAAATCCACTATCCCCACAGTCTGGGCTCTCTGATCATCTCTGTCCTTGTTTATCATAACCATCTCCATTCTGTCCTCCTCTCTTCTCACATTCCCCACTAACCACACCATTTTATCCCAAATGCCACTACAGTGGCTATTTTCAGGTCACCCACTCCTTGAATACCTGGTTTCCTGTCTTCCTACATCCAGCTGGAAATATTTCACTTCACTTACAAGGCCCTACATAATTTCATCTCTCCTCACATCTCGGATCTATTCCCTCCTACTCCCCTACTCATTCAGTATGCTGCTTCTGTTCCTCTTGCCTTACTACTCCCTTTGTTTCTTTTCACGCACTCTGCTTTGCACTTTCTGTCATGCTGCTACCTGCATTTGGGTCTCTGTCTCCTCTGAAAATCTGCTTCTTCTAAAAATCTTTCCTTCTCCTCACCAGTAATTTCTCTTTGCTCTCTCATGCTTGAACTGTTATTCCATGTAATAAAATGTAGTACTGATGCCAAGGCAGATGTAATGGTCATTAAGTGCACATGTTTAAAATTCCACTAAGCATCTGTGTGTTCCTGCATGTGTCCTCATTAATGGCCTTGACGTGTCTTCAACTAAGAGAATTTAACTAGATTTTTTTTATATTGACACTACAGAATAGCTTTTTATTCTTATTTGTCTTTAAGGGAGCTTACAGCTCTTCTATAATTGACTCATAAAATGATTAAACTGCTAATGAATTAACTTCCTGTCCTGCGAGAACAGTATGGTTGACACACAGTTTTTATTCTGCTTCCTTTATTTAGCATGCCAGATGGTCCTGTGTGCATTTTTTTAAAATATCTTTCTAAAGCTGTTGTTAGGAGCCAACCTTGGTGTTTTGAGCCACAATGTGGAGACCTCTCTCATTGGTTTTCATATTATTAGCAGCAGAAAAATGAGGGGAAAAAAATCCATGTGAATCAAAAATTCTTAAACTCTTGTTTTACAAAATGAAACTCTGGAAAAAGTCCACTTTAGAGGACATCTCTTCAGTGAAATAGGGTTAGGTTAGACTTATACAAGTGTTGGTGTTATTTTTCTTTTAGATTTAATTTAATTAAAAATGCTTCAGATTTCGTTGTTGTGGTTTTAATGTAATATTGATTCTTCTTTCCTAATAACTTTGTCTTAACTCATTTTTCTCTTACATTAGCACTTTATTTATTCATTATACTTTATGCATTGTCTTTGTATAGGGTGACCAGATGTCCAGTTTTTAAAGGGGCAGTCCCGTATTTAAGCCCTCCAGCAAACATCCCGACTTTTTCTTAAAAACAGGCAAATTGTCCTGTATTTTCTGCCCCCCCCCCGCCCCCCAATCAGTACTGGAGGGTCCTGCTGTTCGCCAGCTGCCCACCCACCAGCGGTGAGTGGGGGGGGGTCCAGTGGCTGACGATGGGGGTGGGTGTGCAAGGCTGGTGGCTGACTGAAGCTGCAGTGTGCAGGGCCGGTCTGCTCCCCCTGCTGTCGCGCAGCCCCCCGCCGCCGCATGCTGGCTCTTGGCCAGCAGGGCCCCACCTCCCCATCCCGTTTCCGGCCGACACTGGCTGCGAGCTGTGGTGGCTGGTGAGTGTGGGCATGTGTCAGGCGGCAGTCAGCTGTGTGTCAACTCTGCTGCCCACCAATCTGCCCTTTACAGGCTCCCCCTCTCGCTGTCCTCTCTCTGCTTTGCCCCTTCGCCCCCCCCAACCCCGCTGCTCCTCCATATCTCCCCGGCGGGGCACATCCCATTCCCAGTGCTGTGCAGAGAACCAGCCCCTGGTCGGAGCACTCAGCTCACCAGCAGCCTGGCCAGCATGCTCCTTCCTTCCCCCACTGCCTCTGGCTGGGCCAGCACCCTGGGAAAGCCCAAGACCCTCTGGCCCGAGGCACTGGCCAGGAGGAGCCGAGCCCTGCATGTGCCAAAGCCCCACACAGTGCTGGCGCGGGGAAGCCTCTCTGCCACTCGGCTAAACTCTGGAGTGGGGGAAGCCATTTCTAGTCGGTTCGCAGCCCAGACCTGCAGGCTCCACAGCAGCCCCCAGGTGTGTGTGTCACCTCTCTCCATGGGGGGGAAGGGTGTGTGTGTCACCTCTCCCCTGTGAACCCTAAAGCCTTAAAGATAAGAAGGTGAATAAAAATAACACTGGTCTACAATTTTTGAGAAGTCGTCTGCTTCAGAGATAAAATGTGCTATTTATTATGTATTTTGATGTGCTGAATTCAAATATGACAAAACAACCGATTGGCTACTGTTTCTAAGATATTTAAGTTTTTACATTTTATGTCTATGTATATTGTGTAGATAGTAGAGTTTTAATCATAAATTGTAAACCTAAGTCTTTTCATGTGTTTATGGTTGCTTTACATGATAATATTTCACCTGTCCTGTTTATGTAACACTTTAAAAATCAGCAAAAGGGTTATATAAATAAAATTTATTATGAAACAAAAGGCAAAAATCTATTATGTACATAGTTTAGTCCTATTCAGTGTCTACTCGGCGCTTCTTGGCTTGTCTCTTGTATTCATTAAATGGAGCATCTCTTGTCAATGTCCAGCAATAATCTGCAAGCATTGATGGGCTCCATTTGCCCTGATAGCGTTTCTCCATTGTTGCAATGTCCTGGTGAAATCGCTCGCCGTGCTCGTCGCTCACTGCTCCACAGTTCGGTGGGAAAAAAATCTAGATGAGAGTGCAAAAAATGTATCTTTAGTGACATGTTGCAACCAAGGCTTTTGTATGCCTTGAGGAGGTTTTCCACCAACAACCTGTAGTTGTCTGCCTTGTTGTTTCCGAGAAAATTTATTGCCACTAACTGGAAGGCTTTCCATGCCATCTTTTCCTTGCCACACAGTGCATGGTCAAATGCATCATCTCGAAAAAGTTCACAAATCTGAGGACCAATAAAGACACCTTCCTTTATCTTAGCTTCACTTAACCTTGGAAATTTTCCATGGAGGTACCTGAAAGTTGCTTGTGTTTTGTCAATGGCCTTGACAAAGTTCTTCATCAGACCCAGCTTGATGTGTAAGGGTGGTAACAAAATCTTCCTTGATTCAACAAGTGGTGGATGCTGAACACTTTTCCTCCCAGGCTCCAACGACTGTCGGAGTGGCCAATCTTTCTTGATGTAGTGGGAATCTCTTGCACGACTATCCCATTCGCAGAGAAAACAGAAGTACTTTGTGTATCCAGACTTTTTATCAATACATTAGAAGCAAGAGGAAGACCAAAGACAGGGTAGGCCCACTGCTTAGTGAAGAGGGAGAAACAGTAACAGGAAACTTGAAAATGGCAGAGATGCTTAATGACTTCTTTGTTTCGGTCTTCACCGAGAAGTCTGAAGGAATGCCTAACATAGTGAATACTAATGGGAAGGGGGTAGGTTTAGCGGATAAAATAAAAAAAGAACAAGTTAAAAATCACTTAGAAAAGTTAGATGCCTGCAAGTCACCCGGGCCTGATGAAATGCATCCTAGAATACTCAAGGAGCTAATAGAGGAGGTATCTGAGCCTCTAGCTATTATCTTTGGAAAGTCATGGGAGACGGGAGAGATTCCAGAAGACTGGAAAAGGGCAAATATAGTGCCCATCTATAAAAAGGGAAATAAAAACAACCCAGGTAACTACAGACCTGTTAGTTTAACTTCTGTGCCAGGGAAGATAATGGAGCAAGTAATTAAGGAAATCATCTGCAAACACTTGGAAGGTGGTAAGGTGATAGGGAACAGCCAGCATGGATTTGTGAAGAACAAATCATGTCAAACCAATCTGATAGCTTTCTTTGATAGGATAACGAGCCTTGTGGATAAGGGTGAAGCGGTGGATGTGGTATACCTAGACTTTAGTAAGGCATTTGATACGGTCTCGCATGATATTCTTATCGATAAACTAGGCAAATACAAATTAGATGGGGGCTACTATAAGGTGGGTGCATAACTGGCTGGATAACCATACTCAGAGAGTTGTTATTAATGGTTCCCAATCCTGCTGGAAAGGCGTAACGAGTGGGGTACCGCAGGGGTCTGTTTTGGGACCGGCTCTGTTCAATATCTTCATCAACGACTTAGATATTGGCATAGAAAGTACGCTTATTAAGTTTGCGGATGATACCAAACTGGGAGGGATTGCAACTACTTTGGAGGACAGGGTCATAATTCAAAATGATCTGGACAAATTGGAGAAATGGTCTGAGTTAAACAGGATGAAGTTTAACGAAGACAAATGCAAAGTGCTCCACTTAGGAAGGAAAAATCAATTTCACACATACAGAATGGGAAAAGACTGTCTAGGAAGGAGTACGGCAGAAAGGGATCTAGGGGTTATAGTGGACCACAAGCTAAATATGAGTCAACAGTGTGATGCTGTTGCAAAAAAAGCAAACATGATTCTGGGATGCATTAACAGGTGTGTTGTGAGCAAGACATGAGAAGTCATTCTTCCGTTCTACTCTGCTCTGGTTAGGCCTCAGCTGGAGTATTGTGTCCAGTTCTGGGCGCCGCATTTTAAAAAAGATGTGGAGAAATTGGAAAGGGTCCAAAGAAGAGCAACAAGAATGATTAAAGGTCTTGAGAACATGACCTATGAAGGAAGGCTGAAAGAACTGGGTTTGTTTAGTTTGGAAAAGAGAAGACTGAGAGGGGACATGATAGCAGTTTTCAGGTATCTAAAAGGGTGCCATAAGGAGGAGGGAGAGAACTTGTTCACCTTAGCCTCTAAGGATAGAACCAGAAACAATGGGTTTAAACTGCAGCAAGGGAGGTCTAGGTTGGACATTAGGAAAAAGTTCCTAACTGTCAGGGTGGTTAAACACTGGAACAAATTGCCTAGGGAGGTTGTGGAATCTCCGTCTCTGGAGATATTTAAGAGTAGGTTAGATAAATGTCTATCAGGGATGGTCTAGACAGTATTTGGTCCTGCCATGCGGGCAGGGGACTGGACTCGATGACCTCTCAAGGTCCCTTCCAGTCCTATAATCTATGAATCTATGAGTCTGCAGACCAAGCCAGAGAGCAACAACCTTCAAATCGCCACAAAGCTGCCACTGATGTTGGTCATAGTTTATGCACCTCAAAAGTTGTTTCATGTTGTCATAGATTTCCTTCATATGGACTGCATGACCAATTGGAATTGATGGCAAAACATTGCCATTATGCAGTAAAACAGCTTTAAGACTCGTCTTCGATGAATCAATGAACAGTCTCCACTCATCTGGATCGTGAACGTGGTTGAGGGCTGCCATCACACCATCGATGTTGTTACAGGCTACAAGATCACCTTCCATGAAGAAGAATGGGACAAGATGCTTTTGACGGTCATGGAACATGGAAACCCTAACATCACCTGCCAGGAGATTCCACTGCTGTAGTCTGGAGCCCAACAGCTCTGCCTTACTCTTGGGTAGTTCCAAATCCCTGACAAGGTCATTCAGTTCACCTTGTGTTATGAGGTGTGGTTCAGAGGAGGAGGATGGGAGAAAATGTGGGTCCTGTGACATTGATGGTTCAGGACCAGAAGTTTCATCCTCTTCCTCTTCCTCGTCTGACTCAAGTGAGAATGATTCTGGTGCATCAGGAACCGGCAGTCTTTCTCCGTGGGGTTCTGGGTGTATAGCTGATGGGATGTTTGGATAATGCATAGTCCACTTTTTCTTCTGTGACACACCTTTCCCAACTGGAGGCACCAGACAGAAGTAACAATTGCTGGTATGATCTGTTGGCTCTCTCCAAATCATTGGCACTGCAAAAGGCATAGATTTCCTTTTCCTGTTCAACCACTGGCGAAGATTTGTTGCAGCATATGTGTGGGGCCCACCTCTTGTCCTGATCTCCAATTTTGCAGCCAAAAGAAAGGTGATAGGCTTTCTTAACCATAGTGGTTATACTGCACTTTTGTGATGCAAAAATCACTTTACCACAAACATAGCAGATGTTATCTGCACTGTTCACACAAGCACGAGGCATCTCTGCTCACTTTGGCTAAACAGAAATGTGTCCCTTTGCAAAATCAAACACTGACAAATAAGAGAGCATGACACTGTATGATTTCTAGAGCTGATATAGGGCAATTTGTTCAGCAGAGTGATGTAAACTTTGTTATGATTGCATCATCCATGATTTCTAGGAATAACATGATGCAATTCATATCATGTATGACGCAATACCAGCTTCAGATTGCATCATTCATTGTTTTGCCTAAAAAGCAAGTACTGTCCAAACCCAGTCATAGATTTATTCATAGATCCAGTCAAAGATGTATTTTAGTCATTTCTGGTTTAAATTGAGTTCCCTTCCCTTTATAACTCACTTATCCTCCGCCATTCCCAAGTCAAGGATCGTATATACTGACCCAATAGCATATCTTGAAAACTAGAGCCAATCAACAATTTTAAGCATCATTTTCGTTCTCAGTGACCCAGAATTAGTAAAGTTTGACTACATTTATTTCAGAAGCATTTTGGCTGTAGAGCAGTGTAATCTAACTACTCAGAATTTCTTAACAGGGGCTCAGTCAACTTGATGTTAATTTGAACGTTTGTACTACATAGTTCTGATTGGTTGCCATTGAAGTCTCTTGAATACGAGTAATTTTACCAGGTCTCCCGTATTCTGCATCGGGAAATATGGTCACCCTGTCTTTGTGTATTAAGAACATAAGAACAGCCATAGTGGGTCAGATCAAAGATCCAGTATCCTGTCTTCTGACAGTGGCCAATGCCAGATACCCCAGAGGGAATGAACAGAACAGGTAATCAAGTGATCCATCCCCCGTTGCCCATTCCCAGCTTCTTGCAAACAGAGGCTAGGGACACCATCCCTGCCCATCCTGGCTAATAGCCATTAATGGACCTATCCTCCGTGAATTTATCTAGTTCTTTTTTGAACCCTGTTATAGTCTTGGCCTTCACAACATCCTCTGGCAAGGAGTTCCACAGACTGTGCACTGTGTGAAAAAATACTTCCTTTTGTTTGTTTTAAATCTGCTGCCCATTAATTTCATTTGGTATCCCCTAGTTCTTGTGTTATGAGGAGTAAATAACACTTCCTTATTTACTTTCTCCACACCAGTCATGATTTTATAGACCTCTGTCATATTCCCCCTTAGTCGTCTCTTTTCCAAACTGAAAAGTCCCAGTCTTATTAATCTCTCCTCATATCGAAGCCATTCCATACCCCTAATCATTTTTGTTGCCCTTTTCTGAACCTTTTCCAATTCCAATATATCTTTTTTTGAGATGGGGCAACAACATCTGCATGTAATATTCAAGATGTAGGCGTACCATGGATTTATATAGAGGCAATATAATATTTTATGTTATCTTATCTATCCCTTTCTTAATGATTCCCAACGATTATATTGTCCTGTAGCATTGTAAAATTTCACTTAAAGTTAGGCACATGGTAAAGGACTTTGCTGAATTTAGGTCATAATGCACACAAACAAGGAGGGCAAAGTTAAAGCTGGCTTGTAATGTTAGCATTGGCATTTCCCGATTTCTCTCCTGTTTCTTTTTTAATATGGAATTTTTAGGGTTTTTTAGGAGAAAAATCAGAATAATTGCCTTTAGTATTTGCCTAGCTCATCTGGCTGTACTTCACTAGTAAGCCAAAAGTTGAAACCAGGTTGACATGCCATGCCATTGAAGATGATATGCATTCTGTGTGTAAAAATCTCAGTGTCCCGAGGCTCCCAGATGTTCATATGGAAAACTCTGTGAAGGAAACAAGGAATACTGTGCAGCCCTTTCCCTGCTAAGATAGTGCACATTTAAAATAGTGGGTGAAATTTTGTCCCCACTCAAGTCAAGGGAAGTTTGGCTATTGATTTGAATGGAGCCAGGATTTCACCCAATGTCTCAAACTGGAACTACTTTGTGAATATTGCTCTTTCTTTTCCTTCACACACATGTACCCACACAACATGCACCCTTGAATAATGAGAAAGGTATGTCATTTTCAAATAATTGATTTTCCTTTAAGGAAGGGATGGGGAGTCTACATGCTTGGATTAACCTGCCTTTTGTAGCTCTGCTGAATGATTCACGGCATAGGGAAACTCTATATAAGCCGCACCATTCACTATTCTGTTGGCAATTGGTAGTGATTACACCTCATGGTTGGAAGCCCACACGCAGCAGAAATATTAATGTTGTCAAATGTGAGCTATTTTGTCTTCTGTTCAGAAATGTTTATCCTTCCTTTACCTTCCCATCCCCATGCATTTTAGTATCACTCAGTGTAAAGAACGGGGACTATTTCTAAAGTGTGTGTATGTATGTTTTTCTTCAGGGAATTTGCCCTTGCAACGGTTTAGGTTATGAACCACACTGAAAGCTGAAATCATTTTGTTCTTGTTCTTTGAAACCTGCTAATTTTATAAACCACAAGCAGAAAATAGTGAGGCAGCTGCATTAAGAGTTTTCTCACCAATCACTCCACTCTAGTCCAACTTCTGTCATTCCAAGGGGTGGCTCAGTCACTATCAGCTGAGCTATAGACTCTAACAATGATCAGTAACTGTCAGCTGGACTGGAAAGGTTCTAGCAGCAGCAGCCAGACATTTTGTGTTTGGGTCTCTTTAGTCACACAACTTGTGTTGGGTACAAATACCTTGCTTAACTTGTCATTTCCATTCATTAATCTAGCACTCATAAGTAATGTTAATGTTAATTTTGCAAATAAAGTAAAAGCAGTTCATTTTTGACTGTTTGGTTTTTTTAAGTTGGTGCCCAGCCACCATCATTCCCTTATAGAAGAAGCGAAGGGGTGTTCTGTGTAGTTTTTAGACAGGTATGTTTTATCCAGCAGAATCAGATCTTAATGTGATTGTTAGAACAAAGTTGCAGCTATTCATTCTAACACCTTTGCTGCTTGTGGATTACAGCAATGGGCAGAGGTGGGATTGTTCATTTACCTGACAACTTCCCTGTGACTAAAGAAAGAGGCCCATAATTCAAAGCAGTTCTGCAGTTGCAACAATTTTCCACAGCTGGTGAGCGTGCACTAAAGCTGTGAATTAAACCCTGTTGTGCGTTGCTGAATTTTATTGCATCTCTCACTGGTGCTCAACAAAATGTGGGAGCAACAATTCGCTTCGCTTCAAGCTTCCTTTCCCCTCCCTCAAATCAGAAACTCGAGTCTGTTGCATACTTTCTCTGTCCTTAGATGTTAACTGCTTTTAAATTACCTGAGAGGCATTGGAGCAGCTTATGTCAGCATCTGTTTCCTGTTTTTCTACATATTGTTTCTTTCAAGGTTGTTTTTGCTTTTCTCATTCCCTCTGCACACACAAAAGAAACAGAACATTTACACTTGAACTCAAACTCATCTTGACTGTTCAAGTACCTCTCGGAGCTCTGCCTTCATGGTTTTTAGAAGTACTCCTACTAAAAGGGGCAGAATATTCTATACGCCCACAGGTGTGCTTTCATCTTAGACTTCTGATATTTCATCCTGTATTGCAGGAGAGCTGGATTGGAAATGATCCATTCATGAACAGTGGAAAATCTGCTCCCTGAGATAAACCTCTTGAGATGGCGTTTCATTTTCTTGGCCATCCTTAAGGGAAAGCAGAGCGGGCATGTGTTTGTCATTGGTACATAGTTTTGAGTGGGAGTAGGCTTTTCTCCCCTTAATAATTGTTCAGTTCAATTAGGAATGTGGTTTGGTCACACTTTTAGTAATATCTGTGCTATTCGAATTTAAAAAGTAGAACTTGCTGTAGGTGATTGGAATTATTTTAAGCCTGCTAAAACCAAACATGCACCCCTATTTCTACTTCCTCTAGACAGAGGAACCACTCCGCATGCTCTCTGATTTGTGGGGGTAAGAGGAGTCTTCCAGTTCCAACTTGCTCAGCGCAGAATTTGTGGCTCGAATTCAGCTCCTATATGGCAGCACTCTGGGGTGTCAGCAGGCTGCTAAGCCAGACCTGTAGAGGACTTCTTAAGTCTCTTGTCTATACAGAAGGTGCATACGTAAAAGGGTCATAGCGCAGAGCAGAAATAAAACCAGCAGGTATCTCCTTCTAGGCCAGGATCTTGAACTTCAGTTTTGCCAGAGTATTCAGAACCATATAAAGATTTTGCCTAGGAGTAAATATTTTAAGGTTTGGTTTGGTATTTTAAAAACTGTACTGTGTTTGGCTTTGGTTCAAAATATGAAATTTGTCCTTCCATGGGAATTGTTATTTAATAACATTAAGATTTGAAAAATTTCCTCATTTTTGCTGGGTTGTTTAAATTAAGGCCAAACTCTCTCTATATATATATCTTTTACAGGAATTCTGCAGTAAAACAGCATGTGATATTATATACCATATGTTCCAAATTCCTACGCTTGTGGATAAAGTTAAAGAACATTAGCTGTAACTTTGAATTTTCTTTTATTAATTGTCACAAACTTAGCATTATTTTTGTACAATAGTAAACTGTACATTGAGGTGCTGGAAAAATAGTAAGAATAAAGTATATTGGGTATCTTACAATGCAAATAAAAAGACAGTCCTGTCCAGAAGGGCTTAGGGTCATAGGCACAACTCCATGGGCGCTCCAAAAGTAGTGGGTGCTTAGCACCCACCAGCAGCCAAGCTCCTCCCCCCCACTTCCACCTGCCAGCAGCCCCGCCAATCAACTCCTCCTCCCCACTACCCTCCCAGTGCCTCTAGAAGGCTGCGGAACAGCTGTTCTGTGGCGTGCAGGAGGCACTGTGAGGGGGAGGGGGCGGAAAGAGGCAGGGCAAGGGTGGGGGTTTAAAGGAAGGGTTAGAGTGGGGGCAGGTTCTGGAGCCGAGCAGGGGATTGAACATCCCCAGGGAAAATTAGAAGCTGGCGCCTGTACCTAGGGTTTGTCTACATGGGAAAGTTTTCTGTTAAACTGTATAGTTAAACTGGTATAATTCCCTGTGTGGACATTTTTATTCTGCAGTAAATGGCCCTTTTTTGTGTTTAGTTTAAACGCAACATATTCATAAATGATCTGGAATAAAAGGGTAAACAGTGAGGTGTCAAAATTTGCAGATGATACAAAACTACTCAAGATAGTTAAGTCCAAAGCAGATTGCAGAGAGTTACAAAGGGATCTCTCAAAATTGGGTGGCTGGGCAACAAAATGGCAGATGAAATTCAATGTTGATTAATGCAAATTAGATGCACATTAGAAAACGTAATCCCAACTGTACATATAAAATGATGGGGTCTGAATTAGCTGTTACCACTCAAGAAAGAGATCTTGGAGTCATTGTGGATAGTTCTCTGAAAACATCCACTCAATGTGCAGAGGCAGTCAAAAAAGAAAACAGAATGTTGGGAATCATTAAGAAACAGATAGATAAGACAGAAAATATCATATTGCCTCTATATAATTCCATAGTATGCCCTCATCTTCAACATTGCATGCAGATGTGGTCGCTCCATCTCAAAAAAGATATATTGGAATTGGAAAAGGTTCAGAAAAGGGCAACAAAAGTGATTAGAGGTATGGAACAACTTCCATATGAGGAGAGATTAATAAGACTGGGACTTTTCAGTTTGGAAAAGAATCGGCCAATTAAGAGGATATGATAAAGGTCTATAAAATCATGACTGGTGTGCAGAAAGTAAATAAGGAAGTGTTATTTACTCCTTCTCATAACACAAGAACTAGAGGTCACCAAATGAAATTAATAGGTAGCAGGTTAAAAACAAACAAAAGGAAATATTTCTTTACATAACACACTGTCAACCCTGTGGAACTCTTTGCCAGATGATGTTATGAAGGCCAAGACTATAACAGAGTTCAGAAAGGACCTATCCTCCATGAACTTATCTAGTTCCATCAATGGCTATTAGCCAGGATGGGCAGGGATGGTGTCCCTAGCCTCTGTTTGCCAGAAGCTGGGAATGGGTGACAGGAGATGGATCACTTGATAATTACCTGTTCTGTTCATTCCCTCTTAAGCATCTGTCATTGGCCACTGTTGGAAGACCGAATACTGGGCTAGATGGACCTTTTGGCCTGACCCAGTATGGCCGTTCTTATATTCTTACGCTCTTATTCCAGAATAAGTGTGTGTCCACATAGGGAATTTTATCAGTACTCCTCTAACCCCATATAACTCCGTCCTCAGGAGCCAAAAAATCTTACCGTGTTATAGATGAAACCGCATTATATCGAACTTTCTTTGATCCGCCGGAGCGCACAGCCCCGCCCCCCCAGAACCGCTGCTTTACTGCGTTATAACCCAATTCGTGTTGTATCGGGTCGCGTTATATTGGGGTAGAGGTGTATAACCATATCAGTTTACATCGATATCTTATCTTATATATATATAACATATAACTTTCCCATGTAGACCAGTCCTTAGAGATTTTCATTGACTAAAGCAACATCAGTGTACTACACAGTTTCATTAGAACTGATACAATGTTTGCCAAGTTGCAGTGTGAAAACACGTGTTCATTTATAAAAATTGCATCGTCCCTCAACTGGAAATGACATCTATTTAACCTACCATCTTCCCTCTCCACTTCACCAACTACTTTAGATTATGCTGATGTAGTCATCTGTGCGACGGAGAGTCCTGTGTGTATGCACAAGATTCTCCGTTGCACAGATGACTAGAGAATATAACCCATAATACTCATATTGCAAACAAAAGTTATAAATAAATATAAACAACTCACACCGTAAACAAAAACAACCTAGATCAATTTAAAGTCCAAAACTATAGTAAGCCCAGGATTATGTATTGACACATGGTAGAGTGTAATTTGACCCAGTTGCAAAGGGAAGGGAGTACTTTTAAATGGATCAAACTCCTGCTTTTTGCCTCTCTCTTCTCTATGCATTTCAAACATGAGCTTCCTCAGCTCACCCATCCCTCATCACTTCACTTTCTAGATTTATTCCTAGTCTTCCCTCCCTCCCCCCCCCTAAAAAAATCAACAAACTCACCTACTCAAAAAGGAAGTTGTTGCAGAAGGGAGAATCCTAGAGGCTGTTTTGCCTTTTTTACCAATAAGTGCTACATTCCTTGAGAGCTTTTTAAATTGTGAAACCTGAAACTACACTACCTTATATTAGTTCCCACTTTGGGTGGGGTGGGAACATGGAAGTTAGAGCTGTAGATTTTTCATTTTAAAAGATTCCTTGCTTGGAGGAAGTCAGAGCAGGGTGACTCAACCATTCTAGTTGCATTCTGTCTCTTTGGTATCACATCACTAACTTCTGGAAAGCAGAACTGAAAATCATGTTTGTTCATTCTTTCTGAGTTTCGTTATTAGGATGTTTTACTGGTTTGGGAAAAGATGGGTTTGTCATGATTGGCTATGTATTCTGGCATATTATATTTTGTTAAAGCACATAGGCTTTTGTGCGTGTAACACTGTGAAACTATTTGTCTGATACCAGGATCTTTCTGCAGTCTTTTCTCATATTAAACAGTATTTTTTTTACATGTACAAGTAAACAGTGATTGATATGAACTCTCATATGAATGTCGCTGTGTCCTCCATATCTATAGTAGCTACTTTCATAAAATGTTGATTGTTACTGATATTTCGGGTGTTGTAAGAGAACTTCAAATTAAGACTCTTCTGTAGTTTAATGTTGGCTTCTGACTTTAATGATGGTATTACTTTAAACTGGGAAACAATTTTTTGGTCTAAGACAAAAAAAGGATACAGGTTCATGCTAGCACCATTTGTATCCCTTAATAAGGAGCATTCTGAAAATGAGAAGACACTAACTTTTGTTGTTCCTTCAAGCTCCTCTTATTTCATCTGGTTCTCTTTTGTTCTTCTTTCAGAGTTCTAGAATGCAAAGGCCTCCCAATAGTGAATGGACAATGTGATCCCTATGCCACAGTTACCTTAGCAGGACCAAACAGGCAAGTATTGAAAACTGAAGAGCTTCCATTTTGTAAGGCTTCATAACAGATGGTTTGGGTTTTTATTTATTAGAAATCTGCATTCTAAAATCGATAGAGGATTATTTGGCCATTGCTACTTTATTTATATAATATAATATAATCAACTATAAGTTGCTTGAGGTTTATTGCAGTTTTGCTTATTTTAAAGCTTTGAACATTAAAAAGTATATAATTTGTGGTCAAGCTTAATTTGTGTAGCTTCTCACTTGGCAGTTGGAGGTCAGTATTCAACCAAATTGCTTGTCCATTTTGCAGTAATGGGGAGGGGAAGAGAGGAAAAATGAATACATAACAGCTTTTTACTTGTGCTTTATTCCAATATGAAATTGAACATTTGGGGTCTTCTCAGTTATGTAGTTCAGCTCCTTAATACCTGTGGAAAGTGCTATGCACAGCTCGATCCTGTAATTTAATCTGTGTAGGTATAACGATCCGCCAGAATGGATAAAACTGCAGAACAGGTCTTACACAATATCGTCTATTGAATTATTTATTCTGCACCAGTCTTGTTCAGCCTAACTGTAAACATAGTCATGTTAAATTTGAGGTTAAATTTGCACATTCCATCATTCAATTTTTTATATTATTCAACATGTCAGTGGCAATTTGTGCTCCTGCTTATCAGGGGAATCATCTCACGAGTTCTTATTCTGGGTGACCTCAAACTCATGACACAGATACTTCATAGTATTTTACAATGGAACTTGGAGGGGTGGGGGAGTGCTATGAATGAGAGACATTCTTGACAAATCATTGTCTCAGCTGCGGAGCAGTCTTTGAAGGTTGATTGGTCCATCTTCTTATTCTCTGATCAGGTATCTTATTGTGCCCATCACAGGTGGTACTGTATTTGGGTTATATTATTCAGTAGTTGTTTTTAACTACTGTATTTGATAAGTGAAATCTTTTTAAATGACGCCAGTTGAGTATTACTGAAATTATAGTTGGAATGAGGTTTGGCTGGCTCATCAGTCTTGACTGTCTTAAATATGCCTCTTCCCCCACCCCTTCAAAAAAAAAATCCCGTTAAACTGTATAACTGAACTGTTATGATTCCACTTGCTAGGGAATTGAAGGCAAACAACACTGTCTATCACCCATCAGTTTTCTTTTGCTTCCTGTCTTCAGAAGCATGCAGCTTAGTCCTTTCCATTGTCTAATAATTGCCCAATAATTGTTCTTGGACAGAACAACTTACAGCATTGGGGCCCAAGAGCTCACATTTCAGTATGTGGATAACAACTGTGGATACTTAATTGATTTATGAAATCCGTGTGCATGGGATATTCTCCCCCATAAAGAGGTGTGCCTCGTTGCATGCTGCGTGGAATTTATAAAACAAATCAAAGCAAATAGGCTACTTCTGCGTTCTGGTAATTGCTCATTAGGACCAGACACTTCTGCTAATGTTCACTTTTCTTTATGTCCATGCAGATCTGAAGCCAAAAAGACTAAAGTTAAAAAGAAGACGAACAATCCGCAGTTTGATGAAGTGTTTTATTTTGAGGTTGGTATTTCAAAGGAATGAGCGATAAGCTGAAATACTACACTGTAGATAGTTGGCACGGCATCCTGCTCCATCTTGTGCCAGCGGTCTTCTTTGAAGACTCTTTCAAAGCACAGTGCAAAGCCAGTAGTATCCCGGATCAGACTAGATGTCTGCTGAGGCAGCAGTGTGTCAGTTTTCCAGGTGACTGGAGTCAAGTTCTCTAGGTAGTCTTTCCTCCTCAACAGAGTTTTCTGTCCCGCCCAGCACAGACAATTTTTGAATTAGTTCTGCAAAGTGAGTTTTTTCCAGACTGTGGTTTTATAGCTGCTCCACCCTGTCTTCCCTGGTCAAAGGTGGGAGGGTTGTCTCGCAAGGAAGATAAAGAACTTTAAAAGCAACGGGGGAAATCCATTCAAGACTGAAAGTTTCAGATGCATGCTAGTGTTCTGTAACACCAAATCTTTCCCGTCAATTCAACTGCATAAAATCCTTAGAGCCTATGTAACATGTAACATTTTTAAATGAGTCTAGATAAAGCAAAATGTAACCCTTTTAGAAGTGCTGGGTTTTTTCTTTTACTTAGCAGGAGTAATAGGTATATATAGAGAGATTATATAGATTATGTAAAAAGCAACAGTCCTGTGGCACCTTAAAGACTAACAGCTTATGCTATTGTTATTATTATTATTACTATTATTATTATTATTAAAGCTTATGCTCCAGTACATCTGTTAGTCTTTAAGGTGCCACAGGACTCTTTGTTACTTTTTATAGATCCAGACTAACACGGCTACCCCTCTGATATATAGATTATATAATTCTCATCCCTACCCCGGAATAGTTCTTTGGATGTTTTTCATTCTGTGTCTTTTATCTTTATTTTCAGGGAGAGTTTATCATGGATAACTTGGTCCTGGTCTACACTTACATTTTTTGCCAGTTTAGCTATGTCAGTTAGGAGTAATATTGGCAAAAAAAGTCCTTTTGCTGGTATAGCTTATTTTGTTCAGAGGCCTGGTCTACTAGAAACCTTTGCCAGTATAGAAATAGGAGTTAGGGATGTGATTTTTGATGTTTTTATACTGGTAAAAGCCCTATTGTAGACGCAGTTATACTGGCAAAAGCGAGTATAAAGTGTGTCTGTGTAGGAGGGTATAGCTATACCAGCAAACCTTTCCTAGTATCAACAAGGCCTGAGTAAATCCCTTTAACTTCAAGAATAATTAGCACACACCAGCTAATTGAGAGGGACTAATACCTTCCACAGCTGCTGAGAGCCAAAGTAGCTATAAATTCTCAGTTGTCTCTCTTGAGTGCCCTCCTCACTGTGGTCTCTATGCACCTAGCAACAAAACTAGGGAGGCCTTATCTACCGGCAAGAGTTGCACCAGTTTAATTAGAATCTGCTCACATTTAGTGATGCAAGTGGAACCAATATACACCAGTTGTAAACCAGTAGGTATCCACACAGGTGTGTTAAACCAATGCGACTTCTGTGTGTAGGCCTGGCCTTAGAGGCTTGCCCTATGGCTCACTTCTAAGGGGTCGATGTGAGCATTAGTGTCAATAAATAGGACCTTCTAATCCTGGAACGTTGGGGGTGGGGGGCATTTTAAAAATCTAGTGAAAGCTTAAAGGGAGCTAAACCACTATATGTTAGTATCTGTGAACCTAGCTGTTGCTTCATTAAAAGGGGCCTATTTGCTGTGTTTCTCAAATGCAGCCACTGTGGCCGCATGCAGACACCAGGGGCTTTTCTTGTGGCCACAGCCTCCTAGGCAGTGACTGGGAAAGGGGAGTCAAGCAGTGACCCCTCCCCCAGGGCCACCAGCAGGGGTTGCACTCTGCCCCCTTTCAGAGCCGCAGACACCAGAGAAGCAGGCAGCCAGTGAGTTCCCCACCTTTCTGTGGGCGCTGAGGCTCGGGCTTTGGGCTTCAGTCCTGGGGTGGCGAGTGGCAGGCTCCGGTCGTGGGGTTTCGGCCCCTGGCTCTGGACCCTGGCCATGGGTGCCGATCCTTGGACCACCACCACCCTGCATCGCCCCTGGCTCCCACTGCCTCCACAGCTCCCATCCATCCCTCCATCATCTCTGGCCCCCACTATCTCCCTACCCACCTCCCAATCTACGGTTTAATTTGTCCCCTGCCTTGCCAGAGCTGAGTAAATTTGCTGTGATATTAACAAACATACAAATATTATGTTTTGCAGCAGCAGACTTACTAGCTAGCAAATCTTAAAAAACATAGCAACCAAAAAGCAAAAGAAAAAAACCACAACAAAAGACAAGAATTTGAAAAGCACCTTATTTGTGTTTCTATTCTGTTTAGATCCAGTAAAGAATAGAAACAACTGTACCTTATTTTTATTATTGAGTCTGGGGGAAAAAAAAACTCTACATAAATAAATTACAATGATTTGGACATGGATATGTGCATATTTGTTTGTTTTTCCTAAAGTTAATTAAGTATTTTAGGAAAAATTGTCAGAGCAGCCACCAGCAAGAGTTGGTGGCTGCACTCTAAGGCCACTGAAAATTTTGTTGTGAGAACCCGCTAACTGCAGACAAGGGCAAGTATTCAGTGTTGGATAATACAAGTGCTTTTAGTGATGGAATCTCAAGTTCCTCCAAATGTTCAAGTGGACAGCTAGGATCCAACCAGAATAGCTGAGTCCATACTACATTATTTATGATGTCTTCTTGATTCTTTTTTTTCCCTTGTCCATAGTGCTGCCCGTTCTTAACAGGAAGGCTGTTTTACACTGGCTTCCACTTTCCAGAATGAGGAGCCAATTCCATGACTTGGAAATTGCACTCCAGTGGAGACATCGTAGGGTCAGATCCACACTGGTGTAAATTGGCATAGTACATTGAATTCAGTAGAGAGGCAGCAAATTACAGTAGCAGACAATCTGTCCCATAGTTTGGCACACCAGGCTGGCTTCACTGGAATTGCTGCTGTCACCCAATAATGCGTTGATCCCCACTGACTGAAGGAGGAGGAAAATATGTAAATGTCAAGGAGTGAATACTTTTCTCCCCAAAATAATTTTTTAAGATATCCATTGCACAGTCCCAGCCTAAGTGGAGTGCAGTCAGTCATCAATGTGAAAAGATTAAATACTCGTGTGTAATGATTTGTGTGAGTGGCAGCTCAGTGTAAATATCCCTTTACTCAGTTTGTAGAGGCTAGATGCTGAGTAAAGGGTCCAGAGCAGCATAAAGGGGCTCTAAAAGTCCCGGATATGACTAGGCGGGAATTCCCCGGTACAGAAACTGAGGAAGACAACTTCAGGCTGTCTTCTTAGAACCCCTTCGCAAACCCTGGCATAAGGGGGTGTACCAGAGGCAGGAAGGGTCCTATTGGAAACTGGAGAGGATAGACTATGTGCTGTGGAGATTTCTGGGAAGCTGGTGACTAGCTGCCATTATTTAGGTAGCCTCTGGTATCAGAGTATCTGAGAATTAGGAGGGCACAAAGGTAGTTAAAAGCCAGTTTAGCCCCCTCCTCCCTCTGGTCTGGGAATCCCAGACTCCTAATTCCATCCTCTGAATTAATGCAGCCCACACAACTGCCCTTTAAGAATACAGGGGTGTGTGTGTGTGAGTGAAACTGAACAGTAAGCAGTCATACAGACTAATTTTAGACCTGTTCATACAGCTTCAGCCAATGGTTTCAGTAAGTGTACACTAACGACGTAGTTCCATAGGCTTAGAATAGAACTAATGCTATAATTTTTTGGTGGAAAGTCTCATGATCAGCCAAGTGTCAGTTATTAAAAACCATTTTAGCATAGCTGTGCCCTCTTGCCATGCCTGTCACCTCCAGAGCATCTCCCCAGGTCCAGGTGTTGCAGGATTTTTTCAGTTTAGTGACCCCGTTAGTCATTCTGGTGTCACAACAGTCTGTCATTTTACATAGCCTAGCCCTCTGGCCAAGTCCCTGCTCAGTTCATGCCCCTTCTGGGGTTAACAGACAAGTCTGGTTATAGGAAATCCCGAAGTCTAGTGGCTTTTGAGCCTGGTCTTCAACCTCTGTCTCTGTCCATAATGCTTGTACTCTTCTCCTTCTGATGCTGTGCCTGCCCTCTTGGTCTGGGGAGTGGTAGGGAAACCCAGGCCCACACTCTTCTCTGCGTTCCAGCCCAGGAACCCTGTTTAGGAGGCAAAGGTCTGGTTCTTCAGTCTGTCCGCCATTTTCCCTGGGCTGCTCCTACCTTTTGCCCAACTTGTCAACATCTTTTCCCCGGTCTCTGGATTCTGCTGTCCCATCTGGGAATCTGTGGTTCTTCATTGCTGCTTCTTTTGCAGCCCCAACGGTTTCCCCTCAATGCTGTTCCCAGTTACTCATAGCGGCTGGGCCATTATGAGTAACTCTTCTCTTGCCTGGACTAGGCCGTCTTTCCCTCCCTCAGGCAGGAATTCCTTCCCCATCCCTTTTCCTGGAGCAGGGGTTGTGACTTAAGTAGGGCCCTATCCAATTCACGGTTCATGCTGGTCAATTTCACGGTCATAGGATTTTAAAAATGGTTAATTTCATGATTTCAGATATTTAAATCTGAAACTTCACAGTGTTGCAATTGTGGATTTGGTAGGGTCCCTAGACTTAAGTTAGCTGCAAAGCTTTCATTAGTTCCCTTCAGGTGAACTCCCTTCCCAGTTAGCTTTCCTCTCTAAGGGGCTCACCAGGCCAGCCTTCTCCTGCCAGTGCCTGTCTGCTAGGTAGGAGGAGACCGCCTTTATACTGCTCCCCTTCTCCCAACTCAGTCCCAGGGGGTTGGGTAAGAGGGAAGCCTTGTCCCACCTTCTCTGCAAGGTTTCAGGCCCTTAAAGATTCCTTCCCCAAGCACCGTTCATTCCCAGGACCCTTAGGTCTCTACATCTATCTATGGGACCCTTCCGAAGCCTTAAAAGGCCATACCTGGATTGGGCTAACCACTAGACATTACTGCCCACAATGGCAGACTATCCCAACACATGTGCTACTTATAAACAGTGGTAGCAGAAAACATTTTGTAAAAATGTTTTTGGTCGTGGGCCCGGGGACATGATCATGTCTTAGGGCTGGCCTACACTAAAAAATTAAATCAGCTTAACTGCATTGCTGAGGAGGGTGTGAAATATCCACACCCCTGAGCAGCATCATTAAGATGACCTATACATCCCTGTGTAGACCATGCTAGGTTGACCTAGCTACCGCCTCTCAGGAAGATGGATTACCTACGTCAATGGGAGAATCCCTCCCGTAGGCATAGGTAGTGTCTACACTGAAGTGTTTCAGCAGCACAGCTGTAGCATTTCAAGTGTAGACAAGCCCTTAAAGTCACTGTTGAGGAGGTTTGCAGGGTGGGGAGTGTGGAGAAATTTGTGCTGAGCTGCTGAAATGATGTGGGGTATTAAATTACAGTGCTCTGTGGCTCCCAGGTGCAATTGTGTCAATTATGTAATGAGGTCTGTGGTCTCCAGTGCTGCTAGTTACATTTAGCTTTCATGAATTACCTTTAAAATGGCAAAAAGAAATACAATTTGTTTGACTTCATGTGCTGAAGACTATTTTCTGGTTCTCTTTTTGTTCAGTTAAATCTTTACTTACCCTGTATGTACCTACTGACATACAAAAGAAAAATAAGAAGTTAAGCTTATAATAAAAGCTACTTTTTGTGGATGGCAAGTATTACTCGACAGGAACATTTTAAACCTACCCTGAAGATGAGTTGCTGAGCCAGCTCTTGGTTGCACATTCAGTATACAGTACTTTCCTTTCCTTTGATCAGTTCGTGCTGCGGTTACTTCTGGGTGGGGTACCTTTTGCTTCTGGGTGGGGTGAGTTTCTGTCCTACGTTGGTCAAAAATGGAAACCTCAAAGTCTTTATTTCTTCTGTTGTGTTAACAAAAACAGATTTTTAGATATCCCATTTACAAACTTTGTTTCCTCCTGTGCTTTTCAAATGCAGTCAGTTTATTGCCTATGCTTTGCTTTTTGCTTTCTGATGCTGCAAATATGGGTGGAGGGAAGAGAAGCTGCACTGTGGTGCTAAGAAATTTTAGTGCTTATCCCTATATTATGATACATAGGACCCTAGCTCCACATCTCTTGAAAAATTAGCTGTTCTGCATGCTTGAGTGGGCACTAGGGTGGCCAGATGTCCGGATAAAATTGGGACTGTCCCGATATTTAACCCTTTGTCCCTCATCCCGATCGAAGTATGATCGGGACCCCATTTGTCCCGATATTCAGGTAAGGAAGCGAGTGGGAGGGAGGCTCTGCACCCACCGGCAGCCAAACTCCCCCCTCCTCGCCTCCTTCCCCTCCCCCCCCAGCGCGCTGTGTCCCCCCTCCCTCCCAACGCTTCCACCCCCCCTGCTGCCTAACAGCTGTTTGGTGGCGCTTAGGACTTTCCGGGAGGGAGGGGGAAGAGTGGGGATGTGGCATGCTCAGGGGAGGAGGAGGAGAAGAGGCAGGGCAGGGACAGGGACTTGGAGGAAGGGGGTGGAATGGGGGCGGGGCAAGGGCGGTGCAGGGGTGGGAAGAGGCGGAGGGGTGGGCAAGCACCCACCGGGCAGAGGGGAGTGGCGGGCGGGGGTGGTGGTGAAGAGGGGAGCAGCGAGCCAGCAGCAGGCGGGCGTGGGGGGGTGAGGAGGCAAGCGGTGGGTGGGGGACTCAGCAAGCCAGCAGTGGTCTGGGGGATGAGGAAGGGCACAGTGGCGGGGGCGGGGGGGGCTGAGCAGGGGGAGGGAGCAGGACCTGGGGCAGAGTCTGGGAGGAGCAGGGGTGGACTGTGGGTGGGGCTGATGGCACCCCAATGTGTCCCAATATTTTACTGTTGTGATCTGGTCACCTTAGTGGGCACATTTAGCTGACTTTCAAAGATACCTGAATAGACAGCACTTTCCTTTGCTACTTTTAAGTGCTCCTGTATTAAAGGGGTTTGTGTGTGTCAATGTTTAAGTGTTGGATTACTTCAATTGTTTTTCTTTTCGAAGTGCAACAGGAAATCATTGTAAGGAGTCTATATTTAAAACCAGATTGTTTGTTATGTTTCTTCTTTTTTTCAGCTAGACCGAGGTAGGCAACCTATGACACGAATGCCGAAGGCGGCACGCGAGCTGATTTTCAGTGGCACTCACACTGCCCAGGTCCTGGCCAGCAGTCTGGGGGGATCTGTATTTTAATTTAATTTTAAATGAAGCTTCTTAAACATTTTAAAAACCTTATTTACTTTACATACAACAATAGTTTAGTTATATATTATAGACTTATAGAAAGAGACCTTTTAAAATCGTTAAAAGTATTACTGGCACGTGAAACCTTAAATTAGAGTGAATAAATGAAGACTCTGAAAGATTGCCGACCCCTGAGCTAGACTTGAGATGTTGACAACACCTCTTGCATGATTTTCTATGTCTGTTTAACCTTTAAACACTGATGTGAAAAACCCTGATATTCTTATCTGCTCTATACTAAGGAGAGTTTGGAGTATGGTATAATTACTCTTGGTTAGCCTGAAAACACTTCTGCCTAATGAGTAGTACCACTGAGGTCAACAGAATTATTCATGTGCATAAAGATTGGCAGAATCGAAGCCTAAACTACAACTGATAGAGTGTTTACAATATTGCTAATCAATATGTGGTGAAAGCATAGTGAGAACTCCATTTTAACTATTTTTATCTTTTTTATTTATTTCTTTTTCACACCAGGTAACCAGACCTTGCAGCTACAACAAAAAATTCCATTTTGATATTGAAGATGCCGACGAGGTGGACAAAATGGAGATTAGGTAATATGTTTTTGTTACTGTGGAATTTTTTTTGTTTTTCTTCCATTATACAATTTTCCATTAAATTCAGTTTGGGTCTAATACCCTTTTCCCCAGTACCCCTCAATTAAGACTCTAGATCAGAGGTGGTCAAAGTGTGGGATGCGCCCCCCTAAGAGGGTGTGGAGGATTGTCTGAAGGGGTGCGGTGGGGTCTGGGCCAGCCCAGATGGGGAGGGAGCGCCATCCAGTCCCTCCCAGCCACCAGCTCTGCTCCGGTCTCACCCCCAGCTTTCTCCCTGCCCCACACCTGGCCCCATCCCCAGCCTCAACGCTGCTCCACTCCCGGCCCCACAACACCCCTCGGCCCCAGACCGACCCCCAGTTGCGGCCCCAGCTTCGGCCCCCTTACCCTTGTCTGCATCCACCCCGACCCCTCCCCACTCAAGCTGCAGCCCAGCTCCCAACCCCGGCTCATGGGATAGGGCAGACAGGAGTAAGGGAGAGTGTGACCCTCAAAAGTTTGGGGACTACTGCTCTAGATCTATCAGTTCGCGATTGTAATTAAGTTTAGTCCTTTACTAATGTGTGTCTGCTTTAATAATGTGTATATGGCTGTCTGAAAAGACTTCATTGTTCCTAAGACCAGTGCAAGACAGTTCTTAAGTCTGGTGAGGAGGAAGAAATACTTTGTTGGCAAAGTTTATGAAACAGTTTGGAAAAGATTAAATACTTTAATAAATAAGGGAGCAGATAAAGGGTTAGTTCTGGTTGGGCAAACTGTTCATTGAGAGTTCCCCCCCCTTATAGGACCGAGGGTATTTATTTCCATCTCTGTCCCCGACCTCACCCCAATCATGTATCTTACATTAATCTACAGCCATTTCTTCTCTGAACATTTTTACTTCCATGGACTATACATGGGATTAAGTCCCCTGTACATTTTTTTCTAACAACAAAAGTTCTCATTTTCAGTGGTTGTAGGAAGTGGCAGGCCAGGGTATATCATTACATTAGTACCAGATGTTCCTTTTACATGCAGTTTTTCTTTTCTTTTTTTCTTCCTGTGAATAGAGGAACATTTTCTTAGCTGTGGGGCCCTCAGATTGGTTATTGTAGTCATACTTGATAACAGATTGACCACTTCTAAAATTGTACCTTCCGTATTTTGCTTTTTTAAACAGCAGAACTAGGCTTTGGAAACGGGGGTGGTGGTGGTGGTGATTTACTAATTCACTGCCTTACTACATCTTTCATACTCTAGGTACACAAATATACAAAATTTAAAAACTTTGCTTGCAATAAATACAAGGCCTTGTCTAGAATGTAGCAAATGGAACCTGAATTGTGCTTCTAGCCACCTCCTCCCTTCCTTTCCCTAAAGTCTGAAGCAAAACTGCACTGAATTATAATCCATAACAAATGTATTTGGTGCCAGTTTTCCTCTCTTGAAAGTTTGTGTTTGTGCATGTGTCATATTAGGAAGTTGCATTTATGGTGGGCATCTTCTCAGAATCCAGTTATATCCGGAACCAGAGGACACGTCATTTCCAATAAATGGCTTGTTAAATCAAGGTTTGGCCATGTGTAAATAGTGATTCGTCCATCCCTTCCTTAACTTGGTTTTGACAATCTGTATTGCTCTATTAGTGTTAGTGCAGCAGCAGTGCTCAGGCTCCTGCCAGATCAGAGTCCTATTGTGCCAGGGTGAGAGAGGGCAAAAAACAAAACAAAAAAACAACCAGAGTTGAAAACTTTTTTCCCTCCCTCTCCCCCCCCAAACATTTTTCAGAAAATTTCAACTAGCTCGGGCCGACTCACAGTACAAGCCAGTGCCTGCTCAAAAAATTTGAATCTAAATTGAGATGAGATGGAACAAGTTGATACAAGTAACCCATGCAACTTAGTGCCACAAGATATTATTGAGAGGATTAAAAATGCATTAGAGATTTATGATACCAACTTCTGTTACACTAGTTAGAATAAACTTTTATAAGGATTATCAAGCCCCAGGCTTCAAGGCATGCCAACCACCTACTGTGTGGAACTAGGAAGAAACCTTCCACAAGGGCATGTCATTGCAAAATTGTTCATAATGGGTGACTTTACACCACCTGCTTTATCATGTGGTACTGGTTCCTGTTGAAGATAGAATACCAGGCTAGATGTTGTATTGTATATCCAGTATGATAATTTCTATGTCTGTGGAACATGCAATGGACGTTTAAAACTCTCTGGTTCCTTATTTATTTTAAAACCTGTTTTTTCCATATATTTATAGTACAAGTCTTACTGTTCTTCCCCTATATCTCTGTGTCGGACTATTTTTAATCCCGCTTCCACTATTATATCAGTGAGGCCTGCGGGATTCCACTCCCATGCAGGGCTCTACCTTATACCAGTGTTTCCCAAAGCAAGAGGCACTCTCTCTCCTCTTCCACACCCCCAGCAAAACTGTTTTTCTTCAGCATATCAGCTTCCATTTTAAAAATAAAAAGTAAGTCTCTGTTGCAAAGGAAACCTTTAAAGTGTGACGTAACTTGTGCAGAGACAGCTGCCTGAGTTTGTAGAGAACCTGGAGCAATACTGTCTCATTCATCTCACTTGCTGCTAGCTCAAATGCCAGTAGTTATACTCTAAATTTCAATATCGTTAACCCTTTCGCAGCATATGTATGAAAAGAGAGAAAATAGAATAGAGATTTATACCGGAATTTCCCAAGGATGAGGGAAGTGGGCATGGAAGAGGTATAACCCTTTGACTATACATAGTGGGACAGCAGGGAGTATGATAGGGTTCATTTTCCTGAAGGAAGGCGTGGTTTCAAGTTTGGGAATCGCTGCAATACACAGTCTCTCCCTCTTTGACTAGAACATCACCCCCACAGGCCAATGGTTGCTTTGTGCTAGTAAACACTCATAGCAATGACTGGGATGCTTTCCAACAGCACCAAGATTACTGTATGCACACATATATAGGATGATCATCTTCTCATTTTGTTGAAATAGCAGTGTATTGTCACTGAAGTGGTAAATATAGAGCAGTCATTCTCAACCAGGGGTACATGTACCCGTGGGGGTACTCAGAGATCTTGCCGGGGGTATATCAACTCATCTTGATATTTGCCTAGTTTTACAACAGGCTATGTAAAAAGCACTAGCAAAGTCCGTACAAACTAAAATTTCATAGGCAATGATTTGTTTATACTGCTCTGTATAGTATACACTGAAATTTAAGTACAATATTTATATTCCAATTGATTTATTTTATAATTATATGGTAAAAATGAAAAAGTAAGCAATTTGTCAGTAATAGCATGCTGTGACACTTTTGTATTTTTATGTCTAATTTTGTAAGTTTTTAAGTGAGTGAAACTTGGGAGTAAACAAGACAAATCAGTCTCTTGAAAGGGATACAGTAGTCTGGAAAGGTTGAGAGCCAATGTCATAGAGAGTAAATATCTGTCCGTAAACTACCAGCAGAAGGGTTAAACTTGAAAACCATGACAGGGAACCAATAAGTTAAACCCTAAAACAACAAATGCATGGTAACTACTGACAGATAGCTAGTGAGTGATTTATAGTGAGGTGTTTGGGTATCTGGGATGAACACTGTAATGCTGAGCCCCTGTGTTTAACAGGAGAATTACTGTATCCAAATGGGGGGTATCATTGGTGTTGTGAATTGATCCTTTTTTGTTTAGGCCAGACTCCCTGGCACATCCTGTGTGAGTAACTGGCCAAAAATAAAGGGGTTACAGTATCTGAGTTAGAAAAACCAAAATTGGAAATAGTGTGGCTTGGGAACAGAAAAGTAAGCAGTTTTAATTATAGTGCTTTATCCCAGAACTGTGTGTTTTGACATCCCAGCAGTGGATCTGCACCTGTGAATTGGAAACATTTCAGCTGCTTTTAAAAGTGTAAATTCTTGTGAACAAAACGGATGAGGAAAGGGTATTCTAGGTTTCTGTCCACTGACTTGTACAGTTATGAATTAGCAGATTCCAACAGTGTAAGCTCCTCTTTGACTCCTTAGAAACCAATACAGTATGTTTTGGAACATACTTTTCTGACTCATACATAATGGATGAAAAATGAAATTAAAAAAAGAGAAAAATGGCTCTTTTGTTTTTTTCTTATATTTTCAATATGAGTTTCTTTTGAGTTTTGGTTTTGTTGTATTACAGAGTAGACCTTTGGAATGCCAGCAACTTGAAGTTTGGAGATGAGTTTCTAGGAGAGCTAAGACTTCCTTTAAAATGTCTCCGACAATCCAGCTCTTATGAAGCATGGTACTTGCTATTTATTTTTCTTTGTCATAAAAGAAAAGGTATTGTTTTTAGTACTGTACATATATTTTTATTACAAAACCATAACAGTAACTACTGTTGGGTAACAAAGTTTAAATGCATTTAACTTCCCTCTAGTTTCCCACACAAAAAACCTAAGCCAAAATCTTCAATTACCAAACTATCAAAACAAAGATATTGAAATATTTGAAGCATTGTTTTGATGGCATAGTTGTTGAAAAATTTGACTTTTTTTTTTATGTGCGTGCAAATTAGGTGGGAGTTCTAATACATTTAACTTTGATGTTATGCACTGCAATTCTGCAGGAATGCCATACTTTTATTACTGTATGGAATTTTATATTATCTTAAGTACACAACACTTTATGATCAGAACTTTCCCTAGTAAAGCTGATGCAAAAGGAACTGGTGCGCAGCTTTGGAAACCTAATTCAGAACATCAGAAAGTCAATACGTTTACGAGTGTTGTGTGTGTACCTACATATTATATATGTTCATGTATAGCTTAAGAGCTTTTTTTCTGTTTCAAGACCAACTATTTTTTTGCCTGCCAGGTATTTCCTGCAGCCCAGAGATAATGGCAACAAGTCATTGAAGCCAGATGACCTTGGTTCCTTAAGGTTAAATGTGGTTTACACTGAGGACCATGTTTTTTCCTCAGACTATTACAGCCCACTTAGAGACCTCCTGTTAAAATCTGCAGATGTTGAGGTAATTTATTTGCTGCTGCTTGTTGTTTACCTGCTACTTATCCTCAAAGCCCCCATAAATATTTGTCATTTTACAAGTGAGGTTATAGAACTGAAGTTGCCAGAGATCTCAGCTGATCCTTTTTTTTTTTTTTGTACTTGAGACTTTTATGAAGCTGTATATCCCTTGTGCTTGTTTTTGTCCGGGCAGAAAAGATCTGTATCTGCACGCACTGATGGTAAGTACAGACACACCCAGCTACAACAGTGGTTATGAGAACCCACATGTACTCCTCAACTGTCTAATCCTACATGTGTATGCAAAATAAACTTGTTGGGTTTGATCAGTTGGCTTTCTTCTGCTGGTAAAGAAATGATTTACCTGCATTTATGTAGAAAAAATGTTTTTTGTTTTTTTGTGCATACTAATCCTAAACTGTGAAATGGGATGGACTATGTTTGAGATCAAAGCATCCAAAATGCTTTTAGTTGTTGTACTAGACCATTTGTTTCCCTAAAGAGAACTGTATTTAACTTCTTTGATAGTGGCTTAAAAAATACAGCAAAAAGTACAGGTTTTTATGTCCAGTATTTCGCAAGCAGCTGCGATATTCATTGAAACCAGATATTAACAATGGGAAAACAGACACTGCATTGTCATGGTTTTTAAATTGCTGCCCTCTTGTGATCAAAACTTATAATTGGCAGACAAAGTGGAAATTGAGACCCAGCCATCTCACAGGTGATGGGGCACAGCAAGATAGTATGTGTGGTACTGTGTGAAGAAAAAGAAACTAGTGTTAATAAGTGGTGATTACTTTAGATACACGTCTCAAAGTTTTTGCTTCTCTCTGTTGTTCAGCCTGTTTCAGCATCTGCTGCACATGTGTTGGGTGAAGTTTGCAGAGAAAAACAGGAAGCAGCCATACCTCTGGTTAGACTTTTTTTACACTATGGCAAAATTGTGCCTTTCATCAGTGCAATTGCAAATGCTGAAGTGAAGAGAACTCAGTAAGTACCAAGGAACCACTAATTTTTAAATAAAATTTCAGATGTTGCTATAACGTCATGCTCAATTTATGGAATTGCAATGGCTTTTTTAAAAAGTAATCATTATTATTATTTAGTTCCTCTACTGTGATTCCTGAAATTATTTGTATACTTTAACTCGCGGGTGCAAAAAACCCAGTGAACAACAGATTGCAAATCTGATGTATACGCTAATGGCTGTTTGCAAAATTAAGAACCAGTATGCGTGCATACACTTGTTAACTGGTCTATTTATTTATTTTTAAAGACTATTTCAGTTTCTGTGTGCATGCTTCCTTTTAGAGGGTCAGTATACCAATATTGAAAAAAACAGTTGAGCAAAAGGTCCCTGCAAGTTGTACTCCGGTTTGGGAATGGCCTTTGTGGGTTTCCTTCATACATGATTTAACTCTTGCTGGCCAACTGTATATCATCATTAAAAACAGCATATCCGTGGGTGATGAAAAGCAGGAGAGATGTGAGAAAGCCACATAGGGAGAGAGTGAGTGGGAATGTCATTCCAATAATAGATACAAATAACTCTATCTAGATTAGTATTGCTCTCTTTAGTCAATATTATGCCACGCCTAGGAAGTCTGACATAATAATGTGGCATGTTTCTCAGTAAGATTGATTTGAAAATATGTAAAACGCACATTTCTGGAGGTCATTCACAAACCTAGAGGCTGTAATCATGCGAATATAAGGTTAACAAATGCTACGGTCACTCATCTGCAGCTTTTTATGTCCCCAGTCCTGCAAAGAGAATTGTGCAGGTGGCTCCCCACTGAAGCAAGTGTGGGGCTGTGTAGGCTCAAGGGTCCACTCGCACGGTTCTGTTTGCAGGATTGGGGCCTACATAGTGCATAACATACAGTATTCCATCAAGCATGGTACTGTAGTTCAGCCACAAAAGGTCACTTAGGTCATACAATCTTATTAATCACCCCAAATATGCCTTTTGTTAGAGTAGTTAGCAGATGGAATCCAGTGCCCAATATAGTCATGAGACTGAAATGGCTGCCTCCCAAGTTCTTGCTGGGCAGTAGTGCATGAAAGCACAGACATTTTTCACGGTTTTTCCATTAGGTTGTAAGCTCCTTGCGGCAGGGTCTATGTCTCAGCATGTGTTTGTGCAGTGCTCAGTGTAGTGGAACTCCTGTGCACTACTGTAATAAAAATTATGAAGAACCCCCGCAAATTCTCAAACCCTCTAACAACCTTATGTTGATGACTGTTGTTTTTCTATGATAAGCTAGAAATGCACTAAACCTTATACAATGCATTTCATGGCAGCCCTTAGGCAAGGATCAAGGGGAATATTGGTGTGTGCATTCAAAAACAGCTTTTCATCGTTCAGTTGCTGCTTTTATTTCTACATGTTAGTGATTTATTACAAAAGACTAAATTATAGAAAATTGTTCCCTTCCAGAGACCCCAACACCATTTTCAGAGGAAATTCATTAACTTCCAAGTGCATTGATGAGACCATGAAACTGGCAGGGATGCATTATCTTCAGGTTACACTAAAGCCAATTATAGATGAGGTAAGAGCAGATTCAGAACACAATTTCAACCTAACGGGCCTTTTAGGATCAGACATTGTTGATGTTTTGCCCCTTAAGATTGCTTTGCAGGACTAATGTTGAGCTTGTATTTAAATGAAAACCCATGTGGTTCTCATTACCCATTGAGTCACCAGTTCATGAACAGGGGACTTTCATTAAAGAAAAATAAAAAGTTTCCATGTGAACTGTGTCTAAAATAAGCCTCTTGTCTTTTAAAATAGGTCATTTAGGTTCTGGAAAATGGTTAAAAACAAAATAAAAGCCTAAGAAAATAAAAACTGTGCACAGCAGAAAACATTGGTCATAAATAACACATTTCATCCTGTCACTTTAAATGAATATGATTATTCCTAGATAACTGCATATCTGACAGCTGGCAATGTGGTGATGCTTTATTATCTCTCTAGTCCAGTATGGCTCTCCTTTTTTTTTTTTTTCCCAGAACCATAATTGAGCAACAATTTCAGACCACAGATTTCCTTTAAGTGATTCAGCACTATCGTACCTAAACACTTACTATGATGTCTCATCAGGAAATACTATTTTTCCTAAAAATAGTTTTAAGTACTATCTCTTTGGAACAAGAAATGTTTTCTTAAATGATGACCTTGTTTGGGAGGACCTGGTGGAAACGTCATCCTTTTAGGTGCAGGATATTGCCGAAAAATAGAATGTAACATTTTGGAAAAATTCAAAATCTTGACGAGCTGACGAGTGATGTCTTGTTAGAAGACAAAATACTTTACCCAAGAAAGCTAGCAGCCTAAATCCTTTATATTAAGACTTCTTCCACCTGAAGATACACCAGTGTACTAATTCTTCATCATGTTCTTTCTAGATCTGCCAGCTCCACAAATCTTGTGAAATTGATCCTGTGAAGTTAAAAGATGGTGAAAATCTAGAAAATAACAGGGTAGGCAATCAGATTTGAAATTGAAAACAAAATCTCTAATTATATTGAGTATTTTGTCTCCCTTACTGAGGTCCCTGAACCTCATTTGGTGTTGTAAATTAAGCTTTCATATGTTAGTAGCCACTGGAAGCCTTCTTAACCTCGTAGAAATGTGTGTGATTTTTTTTTTTTTTAACATCAGCTTCATGTTTAGTTGTATAGCATAGTACTGAAATGTGATGTTGTCTATTAAATGTAAAATAGGCAAGGAAGAATAGAATTTGTTTTCAATCGACTACATAAATATCCAGTATAATAGAAATGAGGACTCCTTAGCCAATTGTTTTGTAGAAGAAATAATGCTTTTTTGGAATGAGGTCTAAATTTTTTTATTTTACCTTTTTTTTTTTTTTTTTTGGTAGAAAAAGACACTGTGCTTTCAGCTTTGTGCTTAGAAATACACCTCGCCAAAGAGTAGAGTATCCATTGAATCTGGAACTGTGGCTTTTTTATATCTTATAATTTATTGCAAAAATAATCTACTGTAGATGCCATTAGAGAAAGTGTAGTAGCCTTGTTTTCCATTGAAGAGAAATGGTGCATTTAAAACCAAACGAAACAAAAATAAATTTAACATGTTGCTAAATGTTTCAGGAAAATCTGAGGCAGTATGTTGACCGCATTTTTACTGTCATTACGAAATCTGGGGTGAGCTGTCCTACAGTGATGTGCGACATTTTCTTTTCACTGAGAGAGTCAGCTGCCAAACGTTTTCAAGGTGAGTTGCTGTATGTCTTTTTAATTTCTTGTATGTTCAATCATTTTGAAGTATATAATTTTTATCATCTACGAATTTACATTATTAGAGTTACAGGTGTAGAGGTTAAAAGTATATTTCAGATTAGAAGCTATTTATGAAGTGTATATCTATACTGTGTTTACCTCAGCTCTTCCGTAAAATTTGTTCTACTCTTCTATCATGTCACTTTCAGAGTAATGGCATTGAGGGGGTTCAAATTTATATATCAATGATTTCTGATTGCTAGTCTGCAAACTCATTATCAAATCTCATTTTTTTTCAACCCATGCATTAGCCTGTAATAAAAGCCAAATTATAAATTATTGACACCTATGCAAGGCCATTGCCTTCAGTGGGTTAGCATAGCTATAACTAAGTAGAACTCAGTAAAATTTGTTGCAGATACACAAGAAGTAGTAGAATCTGTTTCACTTCTTAGCTGCATTGACTTTGCCAAAGTAAAAAGCAATTTAAAAAAGCCCCAATCAACCAACAACAATCAATTTTTTGTCACTAAAATAAGCAGATCTGACTCTTCAGGAGCAGATCAGTTGAGTAAGATGATGCCATTTTATAGTCACTTTGAGAATAGAAAATCTCAGAACAGAATTCCATTGATCTCCATATTGTGTTCCTTATCCATTCAATTTATAATAATTATTGTAATAATTACTATTTGTTACTTCTTTTACAGTAGTGCCCGGGGGCCCTAACAAATCAGGGCCCTTTTGTGCTAGGTGCTATAGATAAATGGTGAGAGTCAGTGTCCTTCATAATCCGTGTAAATGAATCGTATGTTCCAGTTGAGTACCAAAATCTGATATACAAACTAAGCATTTCCTGCACAATGAGACTTTGTGGAGCTCCCTAGTTCTGTTTTAATGGGGCTAGCTCTCACCTGGATATTTTCATTACTTTATCAATAGCTCATATTTGGCTCCAAATGACCTCCATTATCTCATTCGCCCATAACTCGTGAATATGTGAACCTCCAGCACAGGGCTGAATTAACTATCAGAAGGTATTTTGACAGTTTTATCAGTACTGAAGATGCTCTTTAAAGTATTGTTTGTTGGAATAATGAATGGAATGGTTTCTCTTGTTACAGGTGACCCAGATGTACGGTATACAGCTGTAAGCAGTTTCATTTTCCTGAGATTCTTTGCTCCTGCAATTCTTTCTCCAAACCTCTTTCAACTTACACCACACCACCCAGTAAGTACTGTATCGATCTATCTAGGTTCATATGTGGCCCATCACCATAGTATGAGCGCCTATCAAGTGTTGTTGTTTTTTAAATCTATCTTCTCAACACATAGGAGAAATAGCTTGATGGTTCTTGTCTGCTTTTTGTGGTAGTAGATGTGTTAGGTGACTGTGTTTGTGAAGAACTTAGACTCCCACCCCCCCCTTGATAAGCTGAAGTGAATTTTACATTTAGTTTTGAAATTGAGCCTTGTGGTAATTCTCATCCCTCTCTCTCAGGGAGGAAGTTCTGTAGTCTAGGTCCTGCTCCTATGAAAGTTCTGTCTCAAACACTCACGAGACTCCCCCTACTGGTCAACAGTTTCATTGTCCAGCTGGGTAATGCATACAAGCTTGTGTTCTTTGCTAGTGCTCAGCGCTATCAAAGAGAAGATTTGCGTGTGGAATTACCTATTCATATGGGGCCCAGCATGCTGTGAAGTGTTACATAAACCAGAACTGTATCGCCTCATTCTTTTCTTGTACAAAGTTATATGCAGAAATAGGAGTTTCAGCTGCAATAACTTTGTTAAAAATGTTTTAATTGCCTTAAAAATTAAACAGATTTTGTTTACATGTTAAAATGTTCTCCCATTCCTAAATAAGTGAATTTTTTAAAAATGGTCATATCAGTGACTCCTACCTGGAATAAAAAGTGCCTTCTGGTGGTCAGAGGTGACTTTGAGGAATAAGTTGTTAAAGATTCCACTAAAAAGCGTACAGCATAATTTTTAAATGGGTTGAATATTACTGTGGCCTCTTGACCAAATTCCCTCTCTTAAGTAAACAAGTCAAAGGCACTGCAAGCTATTCTAGAGACTGTAGTAGCTGCTCCATTTTAATTGGCTTCATTACTTCAAAACCCTTTGAGACCCTTTGAATAATAAATATGTTTCCCAAAATCTAAACTCTTAAATTTTAGTATAGAAAATAGTCTTCAAGCATTCACTTACAAAATGAAGCAAGGATTCTTTCTCACTTGCTCTCCAGAAACAAGGGCAAGAAAGTAGTCATAACAAAGTCTGTCATGCTTCTTAAGGCAGCAGCTTTCTTTCTATAAAGTGTGAGTTTTTAAAATTTTACGTTGATTGTTGGTATGGGTGAAATAGAGAACAGCAAATGTGGGTAGTGCTCTGTCCCGTGTTTTAAACATCAGGAATATGTAACACCACTGTTCTCCCCCTTCATAGGATCCTCAGACCTCTAGAACATTGACACTTATCTCTAAGACCATACAAACATTGGGCAGCTTATCAAAATCTAAATCTGTAAGTGTTTTGTTTTATTTCTTATTTTGTGGGTTATGTTGGCAAAATGTTGCTCTTTATTTCCTTTTTAAAAGCAGTTTGTCGCTTTATTATTGTAATTAAATGTTTGGAATGGCTATATAATACCATATACAAACCAGTCAGTGGTAAGCAATGCTAGAGTAACTGAATTTATAACCTGCATGCTAATTGATGCCAAACGTTTTCTTTGTTTGAATTACATTTTTAATAAAGTGTGACATGGTCTCAGGGCTCTGCGGCTTTTTGTGAAGTCTTTCTGAAAAAATGCAGCATTGAAAGATGCCAGCACCTGGAGAATGAAGTTCTGAGCTTATATACATGGTAGCAGCCCTGCTGTATTTTCTGTGCTGCCTCAGCAAAGTATTTGAAGCCTGATCTAGATCTAGAGGAACCACCTCTAAGGGTGAGGGATAGTGCACTTCTCATGCCATTTCAGCTCTCAGCCAATTAGTGATGATAGCTGGTAGTGGCTTTTTGATGTCCACTAGAAATTTGAAATGAGAATAATTTGAGCCAGTGGGCCACCAAACAGTTATCAGATGATAACATGAGGCCACTGCTGAACTGGTCTGGATTCACACCAGCAACCTGCGAGTGAGCCTGTATCCCATTTACAAATCTCTTGACCCCATTCAGTTCCTTGTCTCTTATTGTTTTTGTCAGATTGTTTTGGGAGCATGACTTTTAAAAAATAGCTTGAAACTTTTACAGGATGTTATAGTAAATATATTGAATTGAAGATTTGGAACTCATTCTGCTAATCCACATTTTTGTAATAGAAATTATTTTAGTCTGAGAGCTTTCTCGGTAGTACTTCTTAGTACAGCCAAACAACCTGAAAGTAGCTTTGGTTTCTTTCTCTTTTTTGCAGATAGGGAAATTGGTGGTGGTTTGAGTAGGGAAACGCTTATTTTCTGAGTCTGTTGATGTTAAGGGTTTAGGTACAAGTTGTACTGGAAGACACACAAATATTGGTTGGTTGTTTGCATTTCAGGCCAGCTTCAAGGAATCTTACATGGCAACTTTTTATGACTATTTTAATGAGCAGAAATATGCAGATGCAGTAAAAAATGTAAGTAACTAGCCAATGCATTGAATACATATTATACTTATTGAAACTGATGTTTAGAATCATATAAGTAGTGTAATATTTACGCAACACCAAACACTCTTAAGAAAAAGCAGATTCAGTTGCAGTAGTACTCAAGAAATATGCAGTGAATATAGTGCACATAAAAATCCATAGAATTAGTTGGAAACTACACTTCTTAAATAATACTTATGGAACAATATACTATTCGTCCGATTTTACACATTCCATGTTATCCTGCAAGCCTGTAATGAGAACAGTCTGGTCCAAGACTAAATGAAGGAGGTTGAGTAATAAAGGAAAAGGAGCACGAAGAGGAGACAAAGAAGTGGGAATGTATAGCTTTTGGACTTAGGGGCACTGTTGCATTTGAGCTGTTCTTAATTTACCATCCAGCAAACCTTCCCAAATTCCCTAATTGTTTGCTGTATTCTATTTTCAAATATTGTTAGAGCATTGTCTTGTACTACAGTAATATGTAAATATAAATATTTTAATTTGGCTTCTGTTGTACCCATATTTTATCAGTATGCTTTGTCCATCTTAAGTTCTTAGATTTGATTTCATCCTCTGGAAGGAGAGATCACAAGAGTATAGAGCAACCCATACTGCTTAAAGAAGGGTAAGAATGTGTTCATAGTAGAATTTCTTGTATCTCTATAAAGAGCAGCAAAGAGTCCTGTGGCACCTTATAGACTAACAGATGTATAGGAGCATGAGCTTTCGTGGGTGAATACCCACTCCTTCGGATGCATGTAGATTGTATCTACCCACTACATTCATATGTTACAAGGGAAAATATAAATGTAGGAAAACGTTGCATTGCTGTCTTTATCCACTGTGGCTGCTAGCTTATTTTAACATCCTTTCATTTGATTTAAACATTTTAATTTCATGTGTGTTCTAGAATTTTTGTTAAAAAAAAAAAGCCTGTAGAACTTAATTACCACAATTAGTGCACAGTTAAGTTAAATTACCCCTTTGTTAAAAGAGGGTTAAGGTTGTGACTCAAACTTACAACAGCTGCAAAATTCCATTCTGTAGACAGACACTCAATACTTGAATCATGACATTGTGGACTGGGTAAAGCCTTCTGATGGGTTTTGCCATTGCTGTTGTGCTATAAAATCTTAACTAATTTTTGCAGAAAAATGTTTAGTATGCATGTACAATGGAACAACTTCAAATCTCAGTATCTCTGCTTCTTAAGACGCTTTCCATACACTAGTTGTCATATGGACTAATTGCTGGCATTTTTCACTTTAAAAATGAGTCTGTAAAAGCACTTAAGTACAGTGTATAGGCAGCTAGATTGTTTCTTCTGAAAATAAAACCTTTTTGGAAATTACTCCTGAGTTTAGTAAGCTAAGTTGCAACCTAGAATAAATTTTCACAACAGATTTTATAAATCACTAAATAACAACATATTAGATTTACATTGAAAATGCTGACAACTTTTAACTGTGAAAGTATGAACATCCCCTTTATTTAGCCTGTAGAGTTTGCTTCACTTCTGTGATAGAGTCCCCAGAAGTTGGCATGTCTGTTTTAATTCTGTGCATTATCATTCTTTTGCTTTTTGAAAATAAATGTATAATTTGTAACTTCCCCTCTGATTCTTAAACATGACTTTTCTGCCTCTGTCTTTCTTTTGCTCTTGTCTGATTTTTTTCTGTCTTTTCTTGCTCGGCCTGCTGGCTGCTGTTATAAGGATTCTTAAACTAACAGTAAAGAAAGTTGATGGTAATAGTTCATGCAGGTAAGATGGTAGGGACAGGTGGTGCTTTGTCGTAGCTACCTGCTGGCAGTGTCTCCTTCCTTCATAGCAAGACATATCTGACTTAAATTTGGGAAGGATGTTTTCTCTGTTTAATAACGCTGAAATGCCAATGTAAAACCAACAGAGAGAATTTGTCACATACATCTCAACAGTGCCTAATTTTTTAAAAAAGATGCTGAAAATAGTAAAGTACTTTTTATTTGTAGGCAGAGGCTTCAAGCCTGCTGGAGTTTATTTAATGTTTAGTGTACAAATTCCTAAAACCTCATTGCGAGTGATTAAGATGTCAGCATACATCTTCTAGGCACTGTTTCAGCAACATACAAATAAATTGTTTTCAAGGTTAAAGAGTGGGCTGCAGATGGCTAGTTCCCCCACATTATCTCGTAATTGTCATGCCTTAGCATTAAAAAAGGCAAGTTATCTCACAACCATCAATTCGATTATTTTTCCAGAGGAATTGCCTGGCTGCTGAGTGGGTTTTCTATATGCCTTTGCTCTGCTTTTTTAATTTAATTTAATTTTAATCTTTTTTCTTTCTATATAAAGAGCATCTGTAACTCACCCTGCAGAGTGTGCACTTTTGATTGACCATCTAGTTCCCGAGATGAGTGGGTTAGCCGCTGGCTTGTGCTTTGGGCTCTTTCCAAAAGGAAGAGAACTGAAAGTAATTTCTCCTTGCATACTCGTGCTCGAAGGGCATTCACACTGACGCGGCCAAGCAAAACTGAAATAGATCCTCATTTAAATCTACCACAAAGGGGAGGAATAAAAAGTCTCTTCAGCCAATTAATTCTGATAATGTTTTTCCTTCATGTGTCTTGAGCATTCGTTCAGTCCAATTCCCCAAATGTTACATGAATTTTAGAAACAAGGAAATACTTTAAACTGGTCTTGAAATACTTTCTGCCTGCCTACCCAGGTAATGAAAGCATGACGTATTGTTTTAAATTATTGTATGTAGCTTACAGGCTTCAAAGCTGCTCCTATTCTAATATCAAAGGCAGGATCTTCCTTAAAAAGAGATAAAGGCAGTGTCTGATTCAATGCATAGTTTTTAAATAAAAGAAGGGAATGTAATTAGAAATGTGCTTTTAACGCTGGGGTACTGAGTGCACACATCTAAAATGGAGTTTATTTTTAAAACACCATGTATATGTGCAGGTCACCTTTAAAGGTGTCTGCATGACAAAAAGAAGAACTTAATGAAGAGTTTATTCCTTAGACCGCCCAGCCCCATTTTCTTAGGCAGCCACTCTCGTTTTGAGATTTTCCTAACTTCAAAACCTGAAGGGATCCATCAACTTGGTTGACATTAGGAGGCCTTGACCCATTGTCAGACGTACAGCTCCATTGTCTTTCTCAAATGATCCAGGAATAAAGACTGAGAAGCGACTGTTACTATCCAAACCTTCTGGGTATGGATGGATTTTAACCACCATAATAGTTATATCATTTTGTAAGTGCCTACAGTACAGTGAATGGGGCATGCCACACATAAAACAAGCCTCTGCCCCAAGAAGTTTACAGTCTAAATGCACTGCAGGGAACAATACAGCACAATACTAAACAGAGTGCCATGAGTGCATTCAGGTTGGAAGGCTTTGGAGAAGGAGGTTTTTATTAGGTTCTCAGTCTGTCTGACACATTCTAATTGTTTGTGACTAAGAATGGTTTATTAGAAATGGGAACTATGGTGTTTGTTATTCGAAGTGTTCTGGCTCCCCTGCTGGTGAAAACACACGTTGTGAAATCCTCCCTTGCATTAAGCCACTCCCTATTACTTTTTTGTATTGTGTGTGTTCATTGTGCTGTATACTACCTTTGTGTCTGATAAATATAGCTTTGATAGCAAGTAGTTTTTAATGGTTCAGTTATATTATCTTATCCAGTACAGTATATTGTACATATGAATCCACTTGTACACTGTGTAAAATAGCTTTCCATCTCTGGCAAGCATTCTCTCTCTCTCTCTCTCTCTCTCATTAATATATATATATATATATATATATAACCACAAATCAATAAATGAAAAACTCAGAATTACTAGTGACAGTGGCTTTTAACAAGCTAGTTTATGGTGGGATAAAAATCTGTATTTTCTAACTGCAGAATCACTTTGTTAGTTGAAAATGGAGTTCCAGAACATTCAACATTTTATATTATTTATAGAGTATGAGTGATTAAATCACATAAGACAGTTCTTGTACTAACGAGGTTTTGTACATCTCTTTTAGGTGTTGAAAATCATCTAAGCCTCTTAGACTCTGTCTTGACAGGGAAAAGTGGTAGAGTTAGGTTAAGCGTAGCAAATACATGCTAGCTAAGTTACTCTCTTTTCCTAGTATATATGCAGGGTAACACCTCTCGCTAAACTTTCAACTGGTCAAGTTGTAGCCTAGGCAGGAACCTAGTATTAGAAAGTATTCAGTGTGTTCTCTTGGTGTTTGACAACGTGCGATTGTAATTGAGTGCATTAAGGTAACAATGCTTTCCCGTTTACAATAGGTTTATGATCAAAAGAGCGCAAGGAAGAAAACGATTTGGTATGAAAAACTTCAAGAAGAGATGGTTTCGCCTGACTAACCATGAATTTACCTACCAGAAAAGCAAAGGTAACAAAGGTTTGCCTTTCTGTTTTCTAACTTTTCACTAATAAAACAATGGGCTAAGCATACAGAACTGTGTAAGAGAACAGAGGGAGCTCCTTGGTAATGTACTTCACAATAAAAACCTAATTTCTGTAAATCTGTAACTGCAGAAAATACAATACATAGAAAAAGTATCTGAGAGGAGAGAGGGATGTTTTTTAAAAGCACATGGATTTTTTTCTTTTTCTTTCTGTGTATTCTTCGTACTAATCATTTCAGAGAGTTTGGGTGGAATTTGAATGCTTTGATATGAATTAAACCATATGCTTATTGGAATGTGTTTGTGAATGCACACACAGTGTATGTTAATTACTGATAGGGTACTGTAGAGATTTAGTCCATACTTGTTTATCATATGGGCTGAGAAGGCAGAACACAGCTATAATAACCTTAAGCTGGGGTTTGGGTTTGCATGGGACAATGCCAAATCCCACAGATTGATATCCTAGTGTTAATTTATTGTTAAGGTTTGGAATACTGTATTAAGCACTCAAAAGTGAGGCAGTTCCAGGGAGCTGAGGTTGTAACTGCACATTTTATGGTACACATTAGCAACAATAAATAACATATTAGCGCCCACATTTCAAATGAAAAACAGAGAAAACACTACATGTGGGCATCATGCCGAGTTAGTCTTGTAGAGGAAATCCAACTGCAACTTCTGGAATTGCCTCACTTTTCAGTGCTTGATATTTCACTGTGTGGTTACATCAGGTGGGTAAAATAAACTGTTTTAATGTAATTAATATCAAAATTACCACTTACATGAAACTGCTGGAGTATTGCTGATTTTTATTAATTGTCTCATTATTCTCGGGCACATACATGTCCATCTTTTATTGAATTAATTAATTCTCTTATTCTTGCATTCATTATCACTTATCAATTGGATTCCAGAAATGGACTCTCTCTTTAGTGGTTTTCATTAATTTTGTAGCATTTGCACTATTAACAGAAGCACACTGGGGTTTGAGTACATGCTTTGAACTTTCAAACATTTGTTCATAAGTAAAATCCTTAATATTAGATTAAGATTACAAAGATTATTTCAGGAGTTTCCAACTAGATTGCATTTTTTTATTCAGTAGAGAGTAACAACTTATCCTTCTATTGTGTACATTTGCTGAGGGAACGATTGCAGATTCCATTAACTATTAGATCACTTAACTCTCTCAACCATGAAGTCTGCATCATGCCCACCATCCTTAATCACCTGCACCGACAGGAAGGATTCCCTTTTTTTGCTGCCTCTTGAGAGAAAATGTTCTGTCTGCAACTTTCCCAATCACTGCCTGAATAGGTGATTTTTGAAGCGGTTTGGTGGTGGCACATTTTGCAGCTAAAAACAGAAATGAATTTAAGGTAATATTGAGGTTTTGACAGCATGGGGAGGAGGGATAGCTCAGTGGTTTGAGCATTGGCCTGCTAAACCCAGGGTTGTGAGTTCAATCCTTGAGGGGGCCATTTAGGGAACTGGGGTAAAAATCTGTCTGGGGATTGGTCCTGCTTTGAGCAGGGGCTTGGACTAGATGATCTCCTGAGGTCCCTTCCAACCCTAATATTCTATGATTCTATCAGTAAAACAAGCTTTCTTGCAGTCCCACTGAACTCTTCCTTCACAGAAATCAAAGCAGCGCTTTTAATAAGAGCAGAGGGCAAAGTGACATTTGAACAGTTATGCAGCTTTAGCTTGCAATTGTTTATTGCAGGTGATCACCCACTGTGTAGCATTCCGATAGAAAACATTCTGGCAGTGGAGAAATTGGAGGAGGAGTCCTTTAAAATGAAAAATGTAAGTAGGTCATCTTCAACTGTTAGTTGGATTTGTCTTGGTCCCCACCCCCACCAAATCTCCTCTTTCCTTTTTGTAACTCGTGTTGAATTTCCATTGGAAGACTTACAGCCACAGCTGCTTGTTCTGTATCTAGTAGCATGGGTGTCCAAAAGTGAAGTCCATTGAGATTTTTAATGTGGCCTTGTCAGCGGAATCTGGATTTAGTTATCTGCAGCACACACTTAGTACTGTCCACTCACTGCTGCATCAGCTGTCTGGGCTCTAGATAGTTGGACACAGGTAAGGCAACTGAGTCTCTGCCCTTCCCATCAGCTCTAGGTCTGATCCTTGGGAATGAATTAACTCCTTACATTTACAACGGAGCACATTATCTAGCAATACTCTATCAGTTAGCATATCTTCATAGAATAATGACATAGCATGTATGTATCTGGTATAGAATATATGGGAATGAGCGGTATGGTCCCAGATACTTGCCAATATAACCTTTACACCATCTGAACTTGATAGTGTGGTATAATAGTTCTGTTGGCATGTGTGCAGGATGGCTGCATTTCTTAAGAGTCAAGTACCAGAGCATGCTTTTATGTATTTGATATATATCATCTGTTATGCAGAAACTGTTTTTAGAAATGTACGAATTTAAGTGATGTCACAATCCTTTTTCATACTCCTCTGCCTCTAACGTCAGCTACCATAGGTGATATGATTTCAACTGTACAGATCTGAGAGGTCTTATAAAATTAATTATATGTTTTTATCTGTCTCTAAACATTATTTAAAATAGGTATTTATTCATAAATTTTTATGACTTCCAGCTTCTATGTCATGTGATCCTTCCACTTCCTAAATTACATGCGCTCTGAGGACCAGAATGGGTAATGTTCAGGCTTAGACCAGATACCAGACCTGTGATAGTATTTTTACTGATTGGCTGAGCAAAGCGAGACCCTACGCTCAACTCAGTGGCATTTGTCTGTAATGTGATAACAGTGGCACTGCTCTGTTTGTCTGTAACAAGACGCAGTAGGCTGTAACTCACTGTTTCTTAGGGCACCTCCTCATTGCACAGTTAACTTAAGTATTTGTTGAATAAAAACCAAAAGATGCAACATTTATGTAGTTTTCAGAATAGAACTATGCTTTGAAGTTAAGCATTCTTTTTTGCATGGGAAATGCAGATCTTTGAACATATTTCAAGATAAAATTTCCCCAACTCTCTCCTGGAAATGGTAGAATATGCTATTGCCCACCTCCCCAGCCAATGAGGCCTTCTGCTGGATTATTTTCAATATCAGAGAATTTCTATTTATCTTAGAATGTAGAAATAGAATACAATGATATGGGCAGAATTCTAAAACCCTGCTGCCTATGCAGCTGATGTGAATTCTCTATACTGGATGCAAAGTATGTTTAAAGATCCACATCTACTATAAATATTTTCTTGGCATCCGTGTTCATCATCTTGTCATCTTGCACCGAATCCCATTTTCATCATTCCTAATGAGTTTCATAATGTGTGGTAGATGCCAGCACCACGTAAGGGCACAGTACGCCACCCCCAGTCTGTCTCTCTTCTTTCAAGAAGACATCAGGATCCTTGAGCAGAGAGTTGTTTTACAAGTAACTTTCTGGCCTTTTGCAGAACATTGCTTGAAGAACAAATGCTGTGTCTGGTGTTTTTTGAGCCTGAAAAGGTCTTACAACTACTTGAAATTCTTGGCTTAACTGTCGGCTTCTCAGTAACAGTTTCCATACATTAGGTCACTTATAATGATATCCCATTACACAGCCACATATCCCTTATAAATCTGTTCCTTTGTTGTAACATACAGAGCTCCGCTACACTAAGCAGTGTGTTAAAATTCACTTTCCTACAGCTCTGTGTTAAACAGGGGCTGAGCTGTATGCTCTAGACTTGCAATTCCTGTCTCACCTCAAATTAGCACTTTTTCTCCTGGCAAGTTTTTAAAGGGGAATACTGCATTTTGTCCACACTTTGTCCGTGTCCAGCTGATCACACTAGTAATTGCTATAGCAGTATTGTGATGAAGTTCACACCTTTTTATTTGGTGTCTGGTATCAGTAAAAAAAAAAAATACTGAACACAGGGAAAAAATGCCAACCGCAGCCTTCCTTTCCCTTTCGGTGAAAATCCATTTAAATCAAGAAGTTCACTTGTAAAATTGAAGGGGTATTCCTAGTTTCCAAGAATACAAACCTTAAAGTGTAATAAAAGGAGCAGAGACTGAACTGATACCACGTATTGAAATGAGCTTCCTTTAAAATACTATCCCTTATCCAGTCAGTGTACAATCTGGGACAGTGATATCTGTTTGTAATTCAGAAAGGTGAGTTTATACAAAAAAATTGATAACCCTGAGGACACAGTCGTATGGGAAATAATACTTAGCCATATACAAAGCCATATACAAACAGTAATGTACAGATTTTAATTTTGCCGGGGACTTAGTTAAACATGAAAGGGGAAAGAAAACCAGTGAATGCTAATTATTTAGAAAAGTTATATGAACTTCAAGTACTTCATTTTGCTTTTCCAGTATTTGCTGTTATCTCATTAACTTTAACCTCAGTAATCCCCAACAGATTTTCAGATATCAGTTTATCTGGAAAAGGAATTATGTTTGAAATGTTACCTTTTTCAAGAGGAAGGAAGAGCGTGGAAAAGGATTGATAGTGGTTGTGATTTCTTTGATTGCAAGCAGTTTGGGGTAGGGACTGTGTCTTCATAAATGTTCATACAGCATCTACAAAATGGAATCCCAGTGGTGATTTGGAGTGCCTAAGCATTATCTCCATCTCCATTATCTCCATCTCTGGCAATACTTAAGAGTAGGTTAGATAAATGTCTATCAGGGATGGTCTAGACAGTATTTGGTCCATCCATGAGGGCAGGGGACTGGACTCAATGACCTCTCGAGGTCCCTTCCAGTCCTAGAATCTATGAATTAACATGACATAAACATTTTAATAATTTGAGCCACTAACACACCCCTGTATATTCACAAGGAAGCCCTCACTTCTGTTACTTTATTAGTGGTATTAGTGGTTATATTTATTGTGTGCAGGTGGTTATAAAAGGGAAAGAAAATCAAAACAAAATAAGTGCGAAGAGGTTCATTTTGTGTCAGTTAAAGCAAAATAGGCACGGCGGCTGATTGCAAACTCGATTCTTCCCCCTCCCACTAGAAAAGGTGTTTCCTTTCAGCCCAGCATTTGCTTTCTCTGTCAGCTTTCCAAAACTTGAAGCTGCAACATTACTAAAATTGTATCTCTGACTCGGACGGATCACTGTAAGGGTGTGTTCCTCAGTAAGCAAATTCATCTCAGTTGTTTATAAATTGTCTCCTGTAGGAGCAGGATTAACATGTTGCACAAAGAGGTTTTATTTTTAAAGTTAATCTTTCAGTTTACAGATCCATTTGTGTTTAATAGGATTTCTTGCTGCTTTTAGATGCATCTTTTGGTCTAAAACCTTTTCCTGTTTCCTTTAATAATCCACTGATCAGACTGTACCTTCCAATATAGAGGTTTATGCTGTTAAGACTCCCTCCTTTACTTTGTATTCTTTTAAATTGACTCTAATGTTAATTACATTGGTGGTTCAGTCTGTGGCTTATTTCCTGGTTTTCAGATGTTCCAAGTGATTCAGCCTGAGAGAGTCCTGTACATCCAGGCAAATAACTGTGTTGAGGCCAAGGACTGGATTGACATACTTACTAAAGTTAGCCAGTGCAACAAGAAACGCCTCACAGTCTACCACCCTTCCGCATACCTTAATGGACACTGGCTGTGCTGTAAGGCCACTGCAGATAATACTCCTGGCTGTACGCCCTGCACTGGGTAAGGGTTGCTTGTTTTAAATTCTGCCAGGGGCATGTTAAGTATATGCAATGTGGCCTTCCTATAGGTAATATTTGTGAAGATGTTGCAAGCTGCCTGGGCATCTCTGGGTTCTAGACAACAAACTGTCGTCTTAGGTCAGTTGTGTTGTCATCCCAATCTTCTTCTCATACCTAGCACAACTGGCATCTTCAGACCCTGGTTAAATTGCTCTATCTTCATAGTACATGAGACATTAGTAAGTCTAGTACAGGATAAAATTCAAAACCATAGTATGTGAGAGCAAAATCTTAAGCTCCTAAAACTGCCTACAGCTCAGAAGGAGCGGCTTTCCATTCCTTGCTTGTATGTTAAACTGAAGACAACATCTAGACTAACAAAAACGAGTGGTGTTATTATTTATAGGGTCTCCAGCACCCTGTGTGAAATGAGAACAGCTGTTGTCCTCACAAAAACCAATGGCCTGGTTGTTGGTAACCTGCATTGTACGCTGCTTTGTAAATCCAGATCTGTGGGACCTGGGCCCGGGGACTCAGTATTTTGAAGCCCCTGCTTGAGTGTCCAAACTGCATTGTAAACCTGGGCTTATAACTGCTGGACCCAGCTGTCTCAATCATGCTGTTGCGTCCACGCTGCATTATGCAGAGCTTCTGACTTGGGTCTGTAGCTTGAGCTGTCTCCACGCAGCAAAATAACAGGGCTTGAACCCTGGCCTCTATAAGAGATCTAGGGCCTGGGTCCTGAGTGCTTGCTGACCTAACTCAGACTGTTTCTGTGGGTACGTCTACACTCCAATAAAAGCCATCAGCACCAAGTCTCAGAGCCTTGGTCAATTGACTTCGGCTCGCCTGGTTCAGGCTGCGGTGCTAAAAATTGCAGCATAAACGTTCGGACTCGGGCTGGAGCCCGGACTCTGAGACCCTCCCCCCTCGCAGCGTTTCAAAGCCTGGGCTCCAGCCTGAACATCTAAACTGCCATTTTTAGCCCCGCAAGCCTGAATCAGCTGACCTGGACCAGCCGTAGCCGTGCCACAGGTCTTTTGTTACAGTGTAGACGTACCCTGTGTGGACAGAATGGGGGCTTGGTTTCAAATGTGAGCCAGAGCCTGAACTTAGTGTGCAGTGTAGACATACCCTCAGAGGCCAAGAATTGAATAGCCAAAGACTTAGCTATCTTCTCACTGTATCTGTCAGCCTAGCCACATTCGTTAATCCCTAAAATGTCTGAGTATTTGTAAAGAATCTTCTTTTCTGAGTTAGTGTGTGGGGTAGTTTGAACTGTCATCACCCTGACCTGGTCTGTGGAAAAACAGACCGCTTCAGGATCCAGGACACTGAGTCTAGCACCTTTTCTTGAATACTCACTTGTAAAGAAGAAAATGATACAAACTTCTGCACCTATTATGTTAGGTTTGTAGTGTTACTGTGTGGTATGCCACACATCTGCAGGATTAAGAAAAGTTTAGCAATACCTTGCTTTTAATGCCTGCATATAAATATGAAAATGATTCACACTCCCATATTCATTACATTAGGTCTGCAGTGTTGCTCTCGTGCTGTAAAAGAGATTTTTTGAAACCCGTCTGACTGAGAATGGTACTATCACTGCCTCCCTTTTTTATGTTTTACAGAGGCCTCCCTGCAAATATACAACTAGACATAGATGGAGATAGAGAAACTGAACGCATCTACTCCCTTTTCAACTTATATATGTCTAAATTGGAGAAAATGCAAGGTGAGCATGAAGAAGTGTCGTTTCACTGCTTCTAGAAATAAGAAAATAACTTAATTTTATGCTCCCTCTACCTCTAGACCAGTGGTTCCCAAACTTTAACAACCTGTGAACCCCTTTCACTAAAATGTCAAGTCTTGTGAACCCCCTCCTAAAAATGAATATTTCCAGGGATTTTCTCCTTCACCTGAGTATAAATTATAAAAGCAGTGATCTTGGAAATATAAAATTTGTTTTTATGACATGCTTATTACACACTATTATTAATTATTATTTATCATTACAGTATTTTTATTACATTATGAAAACGGGAACACTCTTCCAAGATCTCACTTTCGTAGCTTGTATCACTTTGAATAAGCCTGTTATAAGACAAGGCTCCTATGTTTCATCAAGGAGTATCAGATGTGAAAGAGCATGAAAGTATTTAAGGAGCCAACTCAAAGAGTTCCTCCTACGCAAGCATTCAGGTCTTGAGCAGTCCAGGCAAACAATGCACGTTACAACAAAGCTTAAACTTGTTCTTCGTAATCATTTTAAATACAATACGAGCTGCCTATTTAATTTTAGAAACAGCAAAAAATATCCATTTCCCTTTCCATTTCTTATAAGGAGTCTTGAAGTTTAAATCTCCTCAGTGTGATACATATGTTTGCTTTGATCTGCTTAGCTCTTGGAAGTCCAGAGGCTCTGGGCTGCTGGCCCTTATGCTGCCCGGAGTCCCTAGGGACAGCTCTGTCCGCCATTAGGGAATTTTTTCCCGAGAACCCCCTGTAACATTTCATGAACCCCCAGGGGTTCACGAACCCCGGTTTGGGAACCACTACTCTAGACCAACTGTGCGGATACATATTTGCATAACACTGTGATCATAATTTAACTTTTTACTGCTGCCACGGAAGTTTATGTGACTTATTTTTGGTACACAGTGGAAGATTCACATGCAAAGAATGTTTTGTGTAACAGTTGTTTGAAATATGGTCTTAACCCCAGAACCCTAATATAGTTTAGGCATAGAGCATAGTTTGCATGCTCTGAATTGGCAAATTAGATTGTGCACTAACTAGAATTGTATTGATCTTGTGAGGAAGAAGCAGCCAAGTTGAGTTTTCAGGGGAACATGGTTTTGTGTTACCAGAAGCCGTGGGCATATTTCTGACTCGATTCCCCAGAGTATGCTGAATCCAAACAAAAAGAACAGGAGTCCTTGTGGCACCTTAGAGACTAACAAATTTATTTGAGCATAAGCTTTCGTGGGCTACAGCCCACTTCATCAGATGCATACAATGGAACATATATTGAGGTGATATATATACACATACAGAGAGCATGAACAGGTGGGAGTTGTCTTACCAACTCTGAGAGGCCAATTAAGTAAGAGAAAAAACTTTTGAAGTGATAATCGAGATAGCCCAGTACAGACAGTTTGATAAGAAGTGTGAGAATACTTACATGGGGAAGATAGATTCAGTGTTTGTAATGGCTCAGCCATTCCCAGTCCTTATTCAATCCTGAATTGATTGTATCTAGTTTGCATATCAATTCCAGCTCAGCAATCTCTCGTTGGAGTCTGTTTTTGAAGTTTTTCTGTTGCAAGATAGCCACCCTCAGGTCTGTTATTGAGTGACCAGACAGGTTAAAGTGTTCTCCTACTGGTTTTTGAATGTTATGATTCCTGATGTCAGATTTGTGTCCATTTATTCTTTTGCGTAGCGACTGTCTGGTTTGGCCAATAAATGCGCTAATAAATTTGTTAGTCTCTAAGGTGCCACAAGTACTCCTGTTCTTTTTGCAGAAACAGACTAACATGGCTGCTACTCTGAAACCTGTTATAGTTAAGCTTCTCTAGAAAATTCACACTTAGACTTCTAATTGCCTCTTGGGAACATAGATGAATGCATCTTGCTTCTTAATCAATAGTACTTAACTTCTAATGCAAGACCAACTTTAGTTTCTAATTACCAGCAAAGTAACACCGGTTGGCGTATGTGACCCCAATTAAACTATTTTTTACTGTGTGCCTGTCCTACTTTTTTTTTTAATCTGTTTTCATAGAGGCCTGTGGCAGCAAATCTGTATATGATGGGCCAGAACAAGAAGAGTATTCAACATTTATCATTGATGACCCAAAGGAGACTTATAAAACACTAAAGCAGATCATAGAAGGTGTTGGAACTTTGGAACAGGAACATGCTCAGTATAAGAGGGATAAATTCAAGAAGACAAAATATGGAAGCCAGTAAGTATAGTTTGTTCAATAGCTCTGTAAAACAGAATTTGATTTAGTTACGTTCTGGTTTTCAAAACAATAGAGTAGGAAAAATCTTGCAGCTGGTATAAAATGTTAACGTAGGCTTAGTCTGATTGTACTTTGAACGGTTTATAATAATTTGTAGAATGCTTTCTTTTGACAAGGTAGAGACAGTGGTAAAAAGTATTTGAAGACAAAAATGTATGAAAAGCGAAAACTCTGTAGCAAGATTATTAGGGGAAAAAAGGAATACATGCCCATAAAATGTCAGCTAAATATCAGAAGATGCCTCTATTTAGCCCTGAATATTGTACAGAGCTAGTTGAAAATATTAGTTCAGTCTGCTACATCCATTTATTTAGATTTATACTGAGTATCAAAAAAAGGGCCCATTCAAAGCTCTGGGTATACTTGATATTAAAAAACAAACACTGAAACAGACCCAGGAATTCCCCCAGTTCAACTCAAATACACAGCTACAACATGAATATAACTGAAATTAACTGACCTGACTTCTAATAAATATTTGCTTTTATGGTTTTCTGTTACAGTATAACTATTGTCAGAACATTTTATTCCAACAAGCAATACAATATAAATATAACAGTTCCACCAACTTCTTTTCCCCCTTTTATAGGGAACATCCTATTGGGGACAAGAGTTTCCAGAGTTACATCAGGCAGCAATCTGAAATCTCAGCACATTCCATTTAAAGTGTGAAGGAGATCACAGGATGGTGCTGAAGGGTCAAATCGATGAAGCGACAAGCTTGCAAACTAAAATAAAAGGGAAGCCACATGTAGCAAAATGTAGATAAGTGTCAAGCTTACAAACTTTGGGACTTGCTAAGTGTGTTGTTCTCTCTCCAAGAACTGTTACGATAGTTGCTATGCACTTTATTCATCTGGTTATCAACAGATGACTGAACTCTGCCTTCTAGGCAGCTGCTGTTGTGTGTGAGTGTCTGTGTGAGTGTGTGTGTGCGAGTGTATGTGTGTGTGTATATGTTTTTATATTTGCTTCGGTTTCTTGGAATCTAGTGATCAGTTCAATGATCAAGGTGTGTGGACTTCATCTTGACACTCTGGCAATTCCTTACATTGCTGAAACCAAGCAAGCTGTTGAAAGGCAGCATTTTCTAGAATTGTTTGTTACTGTTTTGGGGTTTTTTTTGTTCCTTGTTACTGTATGATATGTCACACATCCGCATGGTATATTAGGAAAAGCTTAGCAACACTTTGCTTTTAATGCCTACATTAAAAAAGGAAGCAGCAAAAAATCCCCTCTTTTTTAGTGTCGTCTCCCACATTGTAGCTTGCATTATCAAGAGCTGGTCGAGGAGCAGGCCTTTTGTTTTTACAGTAGCATAATTTCTGTTAAAGATGCACAGTTTTTAATTGAAATCCAGATCTGAATGGTACTCTTGATATTTTTGAGATACGACGTTGTTTCTACAAAACCTTCAGTGGACATTTTTGTTTTCAATATGAAATCTTGGTTCTCTAATGAAATTAACTAAAACAAATTAGAGGAGGTGAAAGAAAATGTCTAGCATGGACATTAGTTTGCTATACAGTCTAGTCACAGTAAGATTTGAATGGCTATTTTAAGGAGATTAGATAGACAAGGTGGGGACGGTGATATATTTTATTGGACCAAATTCTGTTGGTGAGAGAGACAAGCTTTTCAAGCTTACATCCCCCACACCTGAAGAAGCGCTCTGTGTAAGCTCAGCTCTCTCACCAACAGAAGTTGGTCCAATAAGAAAGAATCCCTCCCAGACCTTGTCTCTCTAATATCCTGGGACCAACATGGCTACAACAACAATTGATATTTTAAGGAGAGGCTAAACAACTTGTTCTGATTTTGAAAAATGGCACTGCTTTTCCCCTGCAGCAGGGAGAGTACTTGGCCCTGTGCCTGACAGCTGAAATACACCAAGTCCCCAAGCATAAGTCTTCGGAGATGGTTTGCTACCGAATAATGCTTAAAAACTGAGATCCATGCTATCCTGGCACCACTTGTTTTTTGTTTTTTTTTTGGAATATAGATTTATACTTTTCCAGGGACGTTTTTTTAAATCTTTTAAAAAATATCTAAATAAAAGTTTGCTAAAAGTAATTTAAGCTTTTGTACATTAGATAGTTGGTGTATTAATGTGTTGTGAGTGTAGGGGAAGTGGAATGAACTAGGTATCTCAGTAATATCAACAAACATTGAGGAGAGGAATTAAAAATCTGCTAAATATAAAATATAGATGTATGTGTGCTGGTTAGTTGTATGCCATAACTCTCCTCCGTAAGCGTCTGATTCAATAAGCATTTAGCTGAGATTGCACAGAAGCCCATGCAATGTCATGGAAGATATGGGTCGTAAGCTTCTGTGCAGCCGAACTGGGTATTGTTTTTCAGTTGAATTGGATCAGAAAATATTAAACTTTCAGCTTTTTAATGTGAAGATAATCGTATCTTTTCCTAAAGTGTTATCAAATAAAATCTTCAACAGTGTCCTCATTGCATTTGGAGCACACAAGATGGCTGACTTAGTTTGAAAGTCTCTGTTTATTAGTGGTGATGTTAGGAATGGGATTTCTTTGTTCTGTGTGAACATGCTGTAGAGCAGAATCCCAATAGAGGATCGTCATGTATTCATTGTCACCAGGAAGAGTGGGGGATGGGAAATAGAAAAGTGTTGCAGAACATGAATTTTGGACTCCAAGCTGTTAGCTGCCATTTAATTGCAAATTTAACCTGTATTTGTAACTTAATATTCTGTTTATAAAATACTAATAATCTGTAATGTGTGTTCTACTTGCCAATTAAAAGAAGTGTTTTATTTCTGAAAAGTGTGTCCTTTTAATCTAAGTTTAGTCCAAATTTAATGAAAAGACTAGATAACAGTTGTAACCTGTCACGTCAGCTAGTATAGGGCTGAGCGGCGCATTTAGTGAATAATACATATTCTGTGCCAATTACTGTGTGAATGTTAAAAAAAAAAAAATGTAACAACTCAGTCTGTTAAGTAATTGTTTTTTCGAATGTTCAATTTCTCCAAGTGGCAGTTAGTTCACCCGCTCAAGGGCTTCTATGAATTAAGTATAAACTGCAAGATTTTCTGTGCTGAGCTGAATTCACCACAGTTCTACTGGTGGGTCTTTGTAGGAACATTAGGAGATGGTAAATATCACTTTTGTAGAAGATAATCTGCCATAATGCTTGGAAGTCCAGCTAATGATCAAGAAACCACTCCTCACTGCAACGGATCTGAGCAGCTGTCATGGGGATCCGAGCCCTGTTTCTGGCAGAAGAGCAATTTTAAACAACCGCTCCCTAGCTGTGTGGTGGAGTTGTGGTTTAACAGGTACACCGCAATCTGTGTTGCTGAAGCAGGAAGGAGGATCATTGTGGTGGACGGGAGAAGTTTACTAGCGATTTTTACCACAATAACCAAAGCTGATTTCAGTGTGGAATTGCTATAGCTTCAGAGATCCTCTTGAATTAACAAACGAAACATTTACAGCAAGAATGCAGAACTCTAACCCGGAACTATAATCCTTAGAATTCTAACAAGCACAGGCTTTATGGTTGTACACTGAGGAACAAGTGTAGAGTTAACTCCCAGTTCAGTCTGCCTTCCTTCTACTCAAACCCCGTCTCTGGACACTGGTAGCCCTTGATGCTGTTCTGAAAGGCCTTCCCACCCCCAATAGTTTCCTGTTCTCTGTTGGCTTTCCTGGCCTGCTGCCGTTGCTTTATTCCATGCCAGGATGCCTACACCTCGCTGTCCCTGCCACTGTGCACACCCTGCACTGCCTCTGGCCCACCCTGACACTGCTAGTACAAAGATGCAGAGTAGAAGGGTTGGTCAGGGAGCAGAAGGGCAGGATGCAACTCATTCTGCCTGCAAAAGCTAACCCAAACCCTCCTCTTAGTCCTTCTCTTTCCCTCCACCATGCCCTCATGTTCCAGGAAAACGGCCAGTCCTGAAACATTAAAACCAGCAAGGGCTACTAGTGGCCTGAGATCAAATAGCTGTAAAACAGTTTGAAATAAGATTGAAGAGTTGTTGATACAGCTTCGTGTTTAACGTATTCTAAAATCTCCTTACCTTGAAAGACACCAGGTTTTGTACAGGTAGAACATACTCTCCCGGAGGCCTTTATCCTGATCCACAGAAATCCAGTTCTAATCTACATTTTAGTTAAGGATCAGCTCTTGCTTTCCTAGAGCTAACTTAGAATACAATTTAAACCTTTGTTCCAGTTCCCAAGTTTGAATTTTCTCACATCCCTTTCCAACTCACAAATTCTTAGACTGGACAGTGTCTAGAGTCCTTGAATTCTAGAACACTCTGTTAGGTCAAACAATGGATGCCTTCTAACCAAATGCAAATGAGACAATGTCAGCCAGTGATTTTGACATTGGTTCTTTCTAGTCCTTTAAAATGCATTTCTCCTGTGGTCCCCCACTTCAAATACTGCTCTCCATATTTCACTGTATACTTGTTGGACACACCTGGAAACAAAACTCAAGTTATTCTAGATTCTCACTACCACGTAAGTGTTGAACTAATATTAACCTTCAAAGCTGCATTTTCCCTGCAAAACAACTATGCAAGAGCACTGGTTATGAGGAGAGATGCACATTAAAACCAAGCTTCCAAAACCTTCACAGAAATTCTGTGACACTAGCAACTAGCTTCTGACTGCTCCTTGTAGTGATTTTAGTATAGGCCTGTAGTAGTTCCGGGGTGGGGCTCGTCCCTTCCTGGGGCGCCTGGGAGCCAGTCCGCCCTGCTACAAAGCTAATAACGGTTCAGGGCTCAGGCCCTTAGGCAGGGGCTGAGCACACAATTAACAGTTCAGAGCTCAGGCCCTTAGGCAGGGGCTGAGCACACAATTAACAGCCCCGGCCCTGGATCAGGGCGGGGCAGCAAACCAATAGTCAATCAGTGGCCCAGGCCTTGTAGCAGAGGCTGGGTCAGTTTGGGTTAGCCCAGACCCTAGGTCAGGGCGGGGCAGCAAACAAATAGTCTGTCAGAGGCCCAGGCCCCTTGGACAAGGAGGAGGAGAGACTGCCACCCGGCGCGGGGTGGCAGAGGGGAAACACAGGCCCACCCACTCCACTGTGTTCCAGCTCGGGGCCCTATCCGCAGCAGTTCGTCTATCGCGCAGTCAGTGGGAATCCTGACCGCAACACACTGACATGGGTTCGGGGTCTGCTATCCCCGGGCCACTTCCCATCTCCTCCTCCATGGGTACCTGTCCATCCTGAGTCTCGTCTGCCGTGTCCCAGATCATGGGCTCCTCCGGGCCCCGAGCACCGGGTAGGTTTGTTGCTCCCTCTGGGCCCTCGGCGGGGGGAAGCTCAGACCGCTCCTCAGGATACCGGGCCCTCGGCAGGCTCGGCCAGTCCTCCTCTGGATACCGGGCTCTTGGCAGGCTCGGCCAGTCCTCCTCAGGATACCGGGCTCTCGGCAGGCTCAGGCCCGCGGGAGCTCAGGCACCAGCGTCTGTCCTCTCCCGCTGCCGGCCAGCTACTGAGCGCTGTGGCTTGGCCTTTATACTTCCTGTCCCGCCCCTTGACTTCCGGGGGGCGGGGACAGGCGGTGGTGGCTCCGCCCACTCTGGCGGCTGTTCTGGCTCGTCCCTTCCAGGGGCGCCTGGGAGCCAGGCCGCCCCGCTACCAGGCCCCAGATACTCACTTGACTAACCTGATTGTCAGACAGAAAAGCATCATGAATGGGAAAAGTCTGTGGGTACATTTCATTCCTAATTGCCCGGGATTAAAAATAAACTTTAGAACAGTATGTGGATGTGGGTGATCTTGTCCTCTTTCCTCTCCCGGGTCCAATATTCCTGCTCCAAGATGCAAATAATTTTAAGTAAAAAACAAAGTAATAATATTCACAATCCAGGCTATTAACTCCTTGGATTACAGGTCTGTCTCATCTTACGCGGGGGTTCCGTTCCACGGTTAGCGCGTAAAGCGAAAACCGCATATAGCCAAAATTCCATTGAGTTCAATGGCGGGTGAAATCGCCCGCACTACAGGTATAGTATAAAAATTGTTGTTTTTCTCTCTTGTTTTTGCCGACCGCATAAAGTTGAAATCGCGCATGTTAAATGCGCGTAAGATGCGACAGACCTGTCTTGGAGTCAAGAACATTGCAACCCATTTCTAGGGGCAATGTTCAGTGCACTAGAAAAATCTGTTTTCGTAAAGGAATTTAAAAGGCCCCCTACTGGATCCCTTCCAGGCCAAATGGGCAGGAGGGAACACATTGCTGCACATTCCAAAAAGGAAAGTTTGAAATGGATTTATCTGGCACATTTGTCTGTAAAACTTCACACCAGAGAAACAGGACTTCTTATGGGACTTTCCAGGTTTGCCAATAGGGTTTTAGCTGATGTTTAAAATCCTGGCACTTCTTTTGAAAATGTGTACACTGCATTTGTGGAGTATGTGTGGAACGCAGCTGCTTCAGTGATTAAATAAACCCTGTTGGTGTCTTTAAATGTCACTACTATGACATTCTGATGGTGCTTATGATGTCACAAAGATATTTAACATCAGGAGTACTAAATGTCACACACACACCAAGATTTTTCACTCAGTAAGTACATCAAGTGAGAATCAGGAAACCAAGGCTCTTGCCTGGTAACTTTTAAGGTCTTGTGACTCTCCTCCACATAAAATCCCAAAATGGAAAAGGATGTAAGCTCATCACACAAGAGATACATGCAGGGGGTCCAACTATCAAAAATAGCACCTGGTGTCCATAGAGTCCTCACAGAAACGTCTGATCTTTACAGAAGTAAAAGTGTCAGTGGCCTCCCATTGAAGTCAGAGCTCACCAGCCTGATTGAGAAGACCCTGCAAGAAGTTGGTAAGAAATCGTGTCCATCTGAAAAACAGAGCTCTTTGCTTAGAGACTTATTTGGGGAAGGGAGGGCTGCTTGCAAGGCATAGCTACCTGACGTCCTTTGCTGTGATTACTTGCTCCCTATCCTTGTCTGCAGTATTCTCTTAATGTCTCTAGGAAGTTGTTTCAATTTGCTAACACAGCAGGTGCAGTTACGGAGGGATCCATCAGAAGCGTGTGAACATGTGAAGAATATAAAAACCATGTCAGTCACCATAAGAAATGTGATGGAGTCAGGAAATAAGTAAAATTGTAGGCTACGGCCTGTGCCTGCTTGTATCCATGGCTCCTAAAGTCTTGGGAGAATAGTAATGTTATGGGATGACTTTGGAACATTTAGAACTGAATTCTCTACATGAGGCACCTTCTGACTTCATTACAACTGAAGATAGACTGAAAGATTTTGGTTAACAAATATATTTCTTGTCCTGAGCTAGCAAATAATTATATTGTATATGAATTATTTAAAATAATGTAAAATGGGCATTAAGCTTGACTGGGATATTCCCAAACTGCTTGATTCTGCAGTTGTGCCATGCAAACGGTGACTGGAAGAGACCAGTGGCTGAATGAATAATAATTGTACACTCTTATCAATGGCATAGGTGCAGCACGGTCTAGTAGCATAATCACAGGACAGAAAGCCAAGCACTCATATATTCTCATCTCAGCTCTGACATACAGTTGATGTGTGTCTGGGCAAATTGCGTATTCTCCTTTCACACCGTTTTAGTGAGTTCATGCACTCACCAGAGTAAATCAGGAGTAACTCCAGTGAAGTCAATGGAGCTATTCCTTGAGTGCAAGAACTGAATTGTCAGCTTCTCTCTCTATTCATTAAATGAGGATAATACTTACCCATCTTATACGATTTATCAAAGATTTGTACAGAGTTCCAAAGATTTGCAATGTTAAATATTATCATTATGTATTGATTATTATGCCCAAAGTTGTCTGCCCTTAACAGAATTACCAACAGAGTTAACATAAATAGGTCAGTTAACCAAATAAATATGAGATACAATTTAAAGATCCACCAACAGCCTAGACTAAATGTAACACATATATGAACTATAAAGAAATAACCTCACAACAAATTCAAGCAGTTTTGAGTCTCATCTAGAAGGATGAGTAACACGCACACACCTGTGGTGAATGTTATGGACAGCAGCATTCCAGGGATGCAGGAGCAATTTGTATAGTGGGGGTGTGAAGAGCCATTGAACCAAACTGTAAACTGTGGATATGAGGGAAATCACTTCAAGCCAGAGGGTGCTGCTGCACCCCCAGCACCCCTAGTTCCAGCACCTATGCAGCATTCCAGAGAGATGGACCCTGGATGGAGATAGTCTCCCCACCTTTCTTACAACACTCAGCATCTTAAAATTCAGTCACCATTGCCACTGTTTTACACTCTCCCAAGTAGAGCTGGGTCAAATTTTTCAAATAGTTTACTTGCTGAAAAAAAGCAGGTTTGGGTCGACTGAAACTATTTGTGAATTCAGTGCATACAAAAAAAGTAAAAATATTTCGTTTTGCAAAACAAAAAAGGGTGTAAACGGACAAAACCCAACCCCCTCACCTGAGAATTAAGCAATTAAAAAAATGGGCGGGAGGGGGGAGAAACTTCATCAAACCCCAAATCAAATTTTATCAGTTTTTTATTTTGGCCACTGAAAGCTCAATCATTCACTCAGCTCTTCTCCTGACCTCAGGCAGATGATAGAAAATAGATTTTGTATTAATTTGCCTGAGGTTATGAACATGCTTAAGTTTTTAAAAAGTATGATATGTGTGATAAAATATTTTTGAATTATTCCTGTGTTTAGCCAAAAGCTTTTTCACAGCTCTACTTACCCAATTAACAGTAAGCCTTTGGAAAACCCTGGTGACGTTGGCCTGGAAATGTGCATATTTGGCCCCCATTTCTCATTATAATAAAAATGTAGCTCTTTGCACTGGTGACACCAGAGTCTTAGATGCACAGTGTTACAAACAAGCATTAATTGATCTTAGGCATTTGAATTTCTGTTAACAAGGCAGTATTGATGTAACTGTATTGGTCCCAGGATACTGACCTGAAGAAAAGCTCTGTGTAGCTTGAAAGCTGCTCTCTTGCCCCACCAGTAGCTGGTCCAATAGAAGATATTACCTCACCCACCTTGTCTCTCTCTTACTGGCACACTGATTTTGAAGTATATAGAGCGTTCCTCTGCAGGTGGAAGGATTTCCACAATGCTAAAATTGTGATAATTTTATACCTGCAGAGAATTTTGCTGAAGAGAGTAAAGGAGGAAAAGAATTCTATGAATGATGGTGTAAGGAAATGTAACAGACAGTTACATTCTTTTACAAAATTGTGCACAAAAAAACCACAATGAAAGAATTTGTATCTACTTTTAACAAGGTTTTCTGTGTTCTTATTCATCATCAACATCATCATCAAGGCAAATCCCAAAACGACAAAGCTTCCTTGCAAATTGAAGGACTTGATTGTGTTTTGTTTTCTTTGTTGCAACCCAGTGACTATTCCTCCTTTCAGTCCTGCCCAAAAGTCATATTCCTGTAGCCATGACATCAGGCTATTGTCATGGAAACGACTTGAGATTTCCCTGATTAGAAGAGAGAGGATATGAGAAACAAGCCCTTTAAACACAATGGACTGGAATCATCCCAGCTATAAGGAAATGCAACTCTATTGACTTCAGCTGAGTTGTACCTTGCTTACAGCAGGTCTGACTATGATTTGTTTTGCCCTGACCAAGTACTGAGATTCACTTGATGTCAGCAGCTTCTAACCTCATGCTAGTTAAATGCTGCTAGTGTCAGCAGCTGCCCTGTTCAGGGCAAAGACCTCTTATTATACACATACTGCTCTGTAGGGTGACCTTATTGAAACCCATAATTCTAAAAATAAATTTCAACCTCTACAGCTACCGTATCCACTCATTATTTATCTATATCTAGCAATATACTAGTCACATTGGTGGCCTCATCAATATAGTTTCATCATTCTTACCCAATTACCATATATACCTCTACCCCGATATAACGCTGTCCTTGGGAGCCAAAAAATCTTACTGCGTTATAGGTGAAACCGCGTTATATGGAACTTGCTTTGATCCGCTGGAGTGCGCAGCCCCCCACACACACTCCCTGGAGCGCTGCTTTACTGCGTTATATCCGAATTCATGTTATATCGGGTCGTGTTATATCGGAGTAGAGGTGTACTTGCCACATTCAGCACAGCTCGTCTAGCTGACAAAAGCATCTGCAATTCTCCTGTCACGTGAAATCACCCAAATTAAAGAGAAATTAGCCTCGAAATCTGGATGTTCTCACTAGCCAAGCACTAGGGAAATCGGGGATATTCCCCAGGAAGCATAGCCTGCTCTTAATGAATAACCCAGTTTTTGTACCAGCCAGGCCTTCTAAAGTTGATATTCACTGGAAAATCTGTCTGTTCCTATCAAATATTGTACTTGCAAGGAGGCCTCTTGAGACAACCATGCCATGAAGCCACTGGTGAGCAACTTCAGATGAACCCTGCTAATTGTAAATGGATGCATGTAAACCTCTCAGAAGAGACCAGCCTCAATGCCACTGTGTGCAATATTTTTGTCTGTTAGGGAACATGGCATTATTCAGGCAGCCTAGCTACTGTATGGCCTCTCAGCCACTGTACTTCTTCTCAGAGTGTTCTTACCTTTAAAACAAAAAATAAGTAACTCCCGCAAATAGCTCCCTCAAAGCTCTTTGTCAGGGGGATGGAATATAGCAAAGTCCTACAACTTCATAAGCCTGGCTCCTCACCTGGGGGTACAACTTGTCCTCAAAAAATTTGCAGGCACCCTTCTGTGTCTGCAGTTATTTGCAAGAGCACAAAATGTGTCCTTAAACAAACAAACAAGAAAGAAAGAAAAAACTGCCTCAAACCTGCAGGGACCGAGAGAAGCTTGGAGTGTGGCTTTGCCCAGGGTACAACCATTCTGGAATTCAGTATCTGAAGAGCTTTGTTGTCTTTATTTTTTTCATATCAAGAGAGGTTCCTGACATTCATGCTTTTAGTCTTCTGCAGAAGTAATGAGAACTTCCTCATCTTAAATCGATGCCCTTTCCACACACCCGCGGTTAACTGGTCCAATTGAAATGGATAAAATGTAATGCAGGGTCAGAGGAGACACTGCACTCTATTCTTTCCAGAATAACTATAATTGGCACCTTACCCTTCTTTAACACTTTTATTTTTTCTCCCAGAGAAGTGCAGTAGGAACAAAGTAAGGAATTTGCTAACCTTAACTTTATGTACTGTGGCCTTGTTCTGGTTTTACTTTTCTTTCTCTTCATAACATTTTCTTTGTCTTCCTGTCTTTTAAATACCTGCACCTACTTTCTATTTGCTTACTTGCTGCCCCATTCCATGACTTTTCAGGATGGCAGCAGCCTCTGCTGCTGTTCATGTTTTCAGGTGATGTCTTCACACTTCTGCTGTTTTAGCTTAGGTAGGGGTTTGGATACCTGAGCACAGGTTTTCCCCAGTGTCATTGTCATCCTGCTGGTTACTTCATAGGAGAGGCCTGAAATGAAACAAGTTCATCTGGCACCAGCCTTCCACAGGTTGCACTTTGGGACCTCCCCATCTCTGATGCTACGTGTAAGCCAGCAGGAGTGCAGAGGTTGGCCCAAAAGGCTTAGAGCAAGGGGCAGTGTTGTGTGAGTCAACAGGGCTGGTCTGACATCGCTATCCTTACCAGCTCCATCCAAGGACAGAGCAGAGCTGAAATGCTGTGACACTGGGGAAAACTTGTGCTCAGGTATCCAAACCCCGACCCAACTAGAGCAGCAGTGTGAAGACACATCCAAAGGCACGAACAACAAGAGGCTACTGCCATCCTGAAAATTCATGGAATGGGGCAGCAAGTAAGGAACTAGGAGGGCAGTGGATGTATTTAAAGGTGGAGGGGGGGAGCATGCAGCAATTCTCACTAGAACAGCAAAAGGTGGGAAATCAAAAATGTCCTTAGGGGGAAATTAGACATGGTTAAGAGGTTATTTTGGTGTCTGAAGGAAACTGCTAAAGAGCTCTTTCCTTTTTAGAAGCTGGGAATTCAGAAGAGAGGACAAAAAGTGAAGTAGAGGACTGGTAAGCAACCACTAAACATCAAAATAAAATGAAAGTAGGTTTGCCACTCCTGGGTGCTATTAGAACCCGGGCTTTGTAGGTATGAATTAGAAACAGGCACTTGGCTTTAAAACCATGGACAGCCTGCTCTGCTCTAAGGATGAAAAATCTCATAGCCCAGGTAAAGCAAGACCACACAGACATTGTACGGGGGCCAGTGTGGTGGATGGAACTTTGTCCCCAAGTTGGAGTCAGGCTGTGGGGCACCTATCTGGCCAGCTCACAGCCCGTGGGAAATTACTTGAAAGTCACATTGCACAGTTCATTTAAAAATGTGTAACACCATTGAAATCAATGGGAGCTGCATGTGCTCAGCATTTCTGGAAATCAGGTCATTGTGCTCGATAGCAAAACTATAGGAAATGTTGGTGAGTTGAATATTTTAGTCAAACTCCAGTGGGTTGTTAATGTGTACATATGTCTTTATGTGCAGCCAGGTGGAGCTGAAAAAGAAAGGGGATGATGACAAAGAGGAAGATAAGGATGGAAACTGTGGTCAAGAAGAATATGGCACTAGAATAGGCACGGCTGAGCAATTGGTCAGGAAACATGAATTTAAAAAGCACAAAACAGTCTTTCTAATTGTTCTACTTTCACTTACAAACTGTCCCATCTCCTGTCCTATAGGAAGCACAGACAGAAGATTTAAAAGTGGAAGAAGTTCTCCTGGAGGTACAGGCAAGTAACTGTAATTCAACTAACTGCTTGTCATTCAAACGAGCAAATGTGGAGGTGACTGTAAGATGAAGACTCCAGTGAGAAGAAGGTGGGGGGAAGCTAGAAAGGGTTTTCTTGCAGGAATGAAGTTACTTTCAGAGGAATATGTGTGACCCATTATATGGAGTATTCAGTTTCAATCTGATGATCATTACCTGTTGTTTTCGTTAAACTCTAGTGCAGAACTTTGGGTTAGTGCCAGACCCTTTCCCATTGCTCTGCTCAAAGGAGAGCTCAGTTGTGCACCTACCCTGAGGGCCAGAGATAGGACTCAGTCCCACTGTAGTCTATAAATAGAGCCTATTTGCCTGAGTAAGGGCTGCAGCAGCATGCCCTCTTCTCTCTCCATGATGGCCTTAAAGCAACAGCAGACTCGACAAGAGCATCTTCTGCTATGTTATAAAGTCTGTTTTCCCACATGGCTGTAGAGAGTTGGTATATCCTCAGGATGGCCCAAATCAGGTGACTCGAGAACATGTTTGTGACCTGTGAAAGACTCTCTCCCTGGCAAGACCTGAGTTCAAGGTTCTCTATTGCAAAAGTAATAGCTGAAGACACAACAGTTATGTACAGTGGGATAAGGAGTTGCCTTTTCTGAATGCTCCCTGTGTGGCTTATTAGGTATTAGTAATGTCACCAACTCCAACGGAAGCAGTGATTTCTGAACTCAAGTCTAGGCAGGTATGTAAAGAAGAAATTAAAAATAATTAAAAATATATTTACAGTTAAATCTTCACTGAGAATCATCTCCAGAAGGTGGGCCCTGGCTGTAGAAACCATGTTAAAGTATTCAGAAGGCTCCCAATACAATACTGTTGAATCTTAATTTAGATGTTCAGATACCACAGTGATGAGTGTGGTATAAATAACTATGAAACCTCTTCTAGACACCCAATTTTGGCCAGTGCCTTTGGTAGTCACTTACTAGGTTTTACCATATGTTAATTCTTGTTTTCTTTCTTTGTTTCCTCATTTTCATTTTTTTTTTTTAAGATTTTCAATTCATTTAATGCTTCACTGTCTTCTGCTCACTCCTCTCTCCTAGAAAGACCTGTCTACTTTTGTGGAAATTGACCTAAGAGATGAAGTTGAGGAGGTAAGAAAATAAAACCACCAGGCCTGAACGCACAGGATTTTATCTTATTTAAAGCATCATTTCCCCAGAAGGGGCAGGTGTGAGAGTGAAAAGCAGCATGGAATATACAGTTCTCCTTCTGTTTCCAGATTAGCTATAAGCTGCCTGCTACCTCTCTGTGTTTCAATTTCCTCATAAGTGTGATGGCCTGAATACGTCCTTACCTCAGACAGATGGTGTATGGTTTAATACTGAGGTTTTTAAAGTGCACTGAAATTCTTTGACTGGCAGGCCTTATAAAAATGTAAGGTGTTTACTGTTATTAACAAGATAAAGAGTGTGTATTATCCAAAGAGGCCATGTGCAGTTCCTCCTTTCATTACAGAAATACAATAAGGTGATTCAGAGAATGATAGACCTGTAAGTCTTACATCTGTACCTGGCAAATTGGTTGAATCGATAATTAAAAGAGAATAACAAAATATATGGAAGATTGTGATCTGATAGGGTTTAACCAGCACAAACGCAGCAAAGGAAAATCACGTCTCACTAATCTCTTAGAATTCTTTGAACACATCAGTAAAGTAGTGGATAAAGGTGTGACGCTTTGGGGTTCAGCCTGGGTCAGTAAGGGATGGTGTCACCACCTGCCCTGTAACCATGGGTGTTTCTGTGCAGTGCAGCCTTAGCTCAGAGCCCTGCCACCAATAGCTGGCTCACAGTATAGTGGCTTCACCCTGGCTTCTGCCTAGTTACTCCTTGCAGGGTGTCCCCCAACAGCCCTTCCAGACCCGAGTCTCCCCAAAACCATCTGCCTTGCAGTGTCCAGTCCCTTTCCCTAGAACACTCACAAAACCCTTTCAAGTTTGCTGCTCCTTTAAAGAGACAGTACACAGCACCAGCCTGTTAGTTTGGCATAGGATTTCACTCTTCCATTTGAAATGCTGAACTGAGATGGTTGTGTAACAAAACAAGAGCAAGTGGTGGTGTTGCCGTGTCAGCCCCAGGATATTAGAGAGACAAGGTGGGTGAGGTAATATCTTTTATTGGACCAACATCTGTTGGTGAGAGAGACACGCTTCTAGAGCTCTTCTTCAGGTCTGGGAAAGGTACTCAGAGTGTCACAGCTAAATACAAGGTGGAACAGATAGTTTAGTCTAAGTAGCTAGCACATTTTCTAAGGGACCATTCAAGGTGAAGGGGCCTGTTAACACTCCAGTAGTCACAGAAAAACAAGGTGGGTTAGTGGGTTGCAGATTGTTGTAATAAACCATACATCCAGCATCTTTATTCAGACCATGATTTTTAGCATCTAGCAAAGTTATGAATTTAGGATCCTAGACTCGTCTTTTCACAGAGTGATCACTCTGTATCTGACCTATCAGTCCTCATCCCCAAAGGAAACCCGCACAACATTTTCACAAGATAAGCCTGGGAGCTTTGCTAGACACTAAAAATCCTCCACTCTGGTTTGCCTGATGGCTTTGTTCTGCCTTTCATGTAAACGTAATTTCATTGTCTCTCCTTGCTCAACTTACATTGGAGACACATTCAAGCAGGCAGAAGAACTACATTCCTTGTCTAGAAAGAGGTGACCTCAGCCTTGCCTGCCAAACACCTTTTAAGAATATATTTCCAGCACACCTTTATAATTTTTCATATAACACATACATACATACACCACCTACATAGGCGGCAGGTATCATAGGCTGTGCCTCCCCGTGGCCCTGCCCCCAGGCCAGCATGCTTCCAGCAGGGACTTGGGGCAGCTGGAACTGCGCCGCGCTGCCCGCCTGGCGCTCCAAGGCTGGCTGCCCGTGCACCGGGACTGGGGGCCGCCCAGAGCACTAGGGCTGGGGACTCGGTGACCGTGCTGCCCAGCCACCTGAGCACCAGGGCTGAGGGCATGGCGACCACGTTGCCCGGCCACCCAAGCACTTGAACTAGGGGCCACCCGGGGCTGGGGCTGTGGCAACTGCGCTGACCAGACACCCAGAGCCCCGGGGCTGGGAGGGCGGTGACCGCGCTGCCTGGCCACCTGTAGCGCCAGGGCTGTGACCATGCGGCCCAGGGGCTGTGGGCACTGAGGCTGTGGCGCACCGGGGCTGTGGCCTTCCTCCCCCCACACCCCCCGGCTGTCCAGCGCTGGGACGGGGGGCCAGGGTGGGGGAGCTTTGGGCTCCTGCAGGGGAGGGGCGGGGCCTCAACCACAAGGGGAGGGGCTGCGAGTTAGGTTCCCTGGGTGGCCGGATCACCAGCCGCCCATGACCACCTAATAATATTGATGACCAGTGTGTTGCCACTTAACATATGATACAGTAGAACCGCAGAGTTACGAACACCTCGGGAATGAAGTTTGTTCATAACTCTGAAATGTGTGTAACTCTGAACAAAACGCTATGGTTCTTCTTTTAAAAGTTTACAACTGAACATTGATTAGCTTTGAAACTTTACTATGCAAAAGAAAAATGCTACCTTACCTTTCCTTACCTTGTCAAATCTTTTTTTTAAAACTTCCCCTTTGTTTTTTTAGTAGTTCATGTTTAACACAGTACTGTACTGTATTTGCTTTTTTGATTTTATTTTTTGTCTCTGCTGCTTCCTGATTGTGCACTTCTGGTTCCAAATGAGGGGTGTGGTTGACTGGTCAGTTCGTAACTCTGAGATTCTAATGTACCTTACATGACACCTTTTACACATATATTATACCTACCCTGAGCTGGTCAGGTCAGCTGAGGCTCGTTGCTCCATGTCGGGCAATCCCTTGCCCTCTGGCATTGATGTGTTATTAGGGCCACAAAAGGAGAACCAGTTGACAATGTATTTAGATTTCAAAAAGACCTTCAACAGGGTCCCGCACAAGTGGCTCCTAATCAAGCTAAGGAGTCATAGGGAGAGAGGCAAAGTACTGTCATGGATCAATGATTGGTGAGGAGGCAGAAAGCCAAGAGTAAGATTAAATAATGGGCAATTTTCATCCTTGTAACAGATTACCAGCAGGGAGCCTCAACGGTCTGTACTAGCTCCTGTGGTGTTCAATATATTTATTACTGATTGGAAAGCAGGATGAGTAGCAACATAGCAAAATTTGCAGATAACGCAAAGTTATCTAGGTTAGTCATGACCAGAGAGAACTGTGAGGCACTTCAGAGAGCTCTAAACATGCTAGGTGAATGGGCAACACACCAGCAAATGAAATTCAATATCATTATATCCAAAGTAATGCATGCTGGAAGGAAAAATTTAAGCTACTTGTACACCTTATGGAGGTCTTAATTATTAGTTCAGGAAAGGAACCTGGGGATCATTGTAGATATCCCAATGAAAACCTCTGCTCAGTGCACAGCTGTGGTCAAAAAAGCTAACAAGCTGTTAGGCTGCATAAAGAATGCAATGGAGATTAATACCGAAAACATTATAATGCTTTTCCCTAAATCAATGGTACAGCCTCACCTGGAATACTGCGTGCAGTACCAGTTACCCCATCCCAAAAGGATATTCAGAACAGGAGGGCATTCCACGGGAATTATTCACGGCTTAAAGTTACACATGCTTAAGTGCGTTTCTGGACTGGAGCCTCATCAGGAACGGAAGTAGAAGTAACACAGGGAGCAGACTTGTTAACTGAAAGATGCCATTTTCATAGTATTTTCTGGAGTAGAGCCGCACTTTTAAGATTTGCTGCATGTTGTTGTTAGATGGAAGTATTTAGTCAAGAAATTCCTGTTTATAAATATTTTTTGTGGTTCAGATAACTGAACACTTCTTGACAGAGAAGAAACAACCGGAAGAAGAGGAAGAACCAGCTGAACTCGAGTATGGAAAACATTTTAACCTTCATGCAAAACATTAGAGGGAAAGGCTAATGTAAAATGATGATGAGGTGTGTTTTTGTTGGGCTTGTTTTATCATGAATATATTATAGGACAAATCACAAGCTGGTGGAGATGCAAAGGGACATAAGTCATGACGACAGTTAAAACAAAAAGTCCAGTATCACAGGCATTTTTTATTCCCCAAATAATCTCTCCCCCACCCCCGCCCTCCTCTTTTAGTGCCAATAACTATAAATGTGTTTTCACACAGGAGCACAGTTCTGGAACCTTAGTAGCCAGCCCAGCCCTCACTGATCTTAAACCTGGCTTGTAACTCTTCCATATGTTATCATTTCCCCCCAACTCTCTCAACTTCGTATGAGGTAGAAACCCACAGTGTTTACTCTGGAAGGTGCAATGGAATGTCTAGCTCCCTGCCCGGGCCCTTCCTGGGAGCCAGGGATACAGGCATGGAATGCATCTTTTGGTTGGGATTGTCGACTAGCAGAGAGAGACTGGGGCTAGGCTAGAAGCTGGCTGGGGTAGAGGTGAATTGCCCTGGCTCATAGGCTATGGGCTGAATAGAGGGATCTAAGGGTGGAAAGATCCAGTCATCCAGATACATACAGTAGGAGTCTCAGCCTGCAAGTCTGATAAGAGTTGTTTTTATATTGCATGTAGTTAGCCATTGCTGCCTGGGGTGTTATTTCTTTGGCATATTTTTGAATTTTGAAAGATTGGTTCATTCTTTAACTATTCTATTTTCCCTGTACTTATTTAACCATTTTTTAAGACTAATAAATAAGTGTATTCAAGTGGGAGCAACAGCAGACACTAAAGTTGCATAAGACAAGGAGTTCCCATTCTAGCCTTGTTTTCGGTCTCACATAACTTCTGGATACTTTCACCTTCGAGGCTGACATTGTTCAGGCTTGGTCTTTACCTGAAGGTGAATTTATGTGTGGTTCTGGGGGAGGGAAGAGGGAGTTTGAACACGCATGAGTCAGTTATTTTTGAATAGGGGGGTCAGGGGAATACTCTTCCCCACTATGAAGTGTTGTGATCGCTTTTCGAACTGTTCTTTAGCCAGAGACAACCCATATCTGCCAATGGTGGGGGGAGGCGGTGCAGAGTGAGGACAGTGGCTTCAGCAGATGTTACTGAGCATGCTCAGTCTGTGTGAGCATGCTCAGTACAAGCCAAGCAGCAACTCTGAGGGGTCACGTGACCTCATGTGCCCTCTTCTCCCCCAGATGTCTCCTCTGTCTTTAGACAAAGTAACTGTGAGCAGAAAGTTAGAATTTTATATGGCATTAGCCTTCATTGAAACTCTGGTGGAAATTGTTTTTGATTTGACCTATACATCTCTTTCGTATGCTGTGCACGCACAGTACATCCCATGGCTTTCAGCTAAAGAAGGCTGCGCTGCACATGCAGATATGGCTGATATAGCTGTATAATGACCAGTGTACTGCAGGTATAGAGGGAGGGCTACACACTTTGTAATGTTTGCAGGAGAAGTCCCCCTCTGATGCACCTTAGGAGCAGTGAAGCTCACAACATTAACTGGGGTGGGGGTAGGTGGGTCTCTTGCAGACCAAGTAAAGTGGGATGGCCAGGTATATTGGTGATGTTAAGCCAAAGAGTTCCATATTTACATGCTCTATTGCTAATTTGTTGCAAATCAATAGAGCTTCAATACCCCAGAGAGTGAGGCTTCCATTTTCTATGTTTTATCTCCATCTTTTTCCATTATTTAATAAAATCTACATTGGAATTAGAGTTACACGGTTAAGAACTGAAAGGTTGGAAAATAACTTGCTTACAGTATGCAGTGTTGTAGCTGTGGTGGTCCCAGGATATTAGCGGGACAAGGTGGGTGAGGTAGTATCTTTTATTGGACTAACTTCTGTTGTGAGAAAGACAAGCTTTTGAGCTTACACAGAGATGCTCTTCCCGTCTGTTGCACTGAGAGCCACTTTATTCAGTCTGTCATTCTGCAGCTGTTATCTTCCTACAAGTCCTGCTTCTCCGTTATATCTTCTTCCCTTTATACTTGAGTTAGCCACTAGGTGGGGCTCTTAGTACGTGCTGGCCTTGTCCTCTGAGCACTTGCAGGTCCTCTGCAATATTTGTAAATGCACTGGTTTGTGATACAACTCATGGGCTCCATTTCTAATGGTAGCAAGGCAAACTTCTTGCTGTTTACACAATGTTAAATGGAATGAAATTTGGAGAATGTTAATTTTCAAGTGGCATCACTTGTGCTATGAAAATACAAGTGACCTAAAATCTACTGTTCACTTTTCAGAGCCTAGTAAGTATTTAAATCTATGCACCAATTACAGTGTGAGGCAAATATTTCAGAAGTTTGATCTGCACCTCAGACTGTGTCTTGTTCTAAACATTGGTTCTGTGCTTCCTTTTGCGGGGGGTGGGGGGTAAAGGCAGTCTGTAAAACTGTGTTTTATACCGAGCTCTCACAAATTTATTTCAAGCATCGTGATTGTGGGCCTTCCTTGCGAAGCACTCATGAAAATAGGACAAGCTCCTGTCTTCATACAATTTTGGAAAAGATAGAGTGGGACTCCCCACACAATGCCCTGTAGTCTGAAAAAATAAGTTCTAGGCCTGTACGTTCCACTGAAATTATTAATATTTTGTGGCCTTCTCCAACTTTATTATTAACCAGGGCCTCACACTGCTACCTTAGGGGAGATAACTATCATTCACCCATTGATAGATAACTGAGGGCTTGTCCTTGTCCCGTCCACACACAAAATCCCTTAGCATGAGTGTGTTGGAGCTTTTAATGGGAGTTGGCTGACCTGAGAAGCTGCTAACATGATCCCTCTGTGGAGTGGATGCAGGCTAGCGCCACTTGAGTGCTGCTAGTCCTACAATTCCCCCTTTGTTCCCAGAAAGGACAGGCAAGTTTTCCCACAATTCATTGGGAAAAAATTCAAAAAGCAGCTCAGCTTGCTGTGGTGCTGAGAACCCTGGGATATGCCCCTGGAAGCCTTAATGCCACACCGGAGTGAGTTCAGTACCGGTGTGGTTACAGCAACTCGAGCGTCGTTGTGCAGCGTGGCCACTCTCGCTTGAGCTAGGCTAACTTGGGAGAAGTGTCTTGAATGGAGATGACTTGTGTTAACTCCACCGTGAAGATACAGCCTGAGAGCTTGCGCAGGATCACTTCAGGCAGAGCTGGGAATAGAACCCAGGTCTCTAATAAAACAGAGCCAAGTCGCAGCCACTTTGTCATGCTGTTATACAGGGTTAGCAACATTGTAACTGTCACACACCTATTGGGGCTGGTCAGGGGAGTTCAAACTTCAGAGGACAGACCCCAAAAGCATGATTTAATCTTGTTTAAAAATTCTCATGATTTTGGGGTCAATCTTGTGATTTGGGGGTGTAACTTACGATATTTGAACTTTTGGGGTTGAGAATCCTAGTAAAATGGGAATAACCCTTCTTTACCTCCCTCAGATGATGTGAGGCGTACATTAATAACTAGCTGCTGCATTTTGAACTCGTCAGAAGCAGTGCAATGGAACTGAAAAGCATTCACCTGTGACAAAGCGCACACATTGTATTGGCAGCAGCCAAACTAGACTGTCAGTAATGTGAAGTTCTTCATGTAGATCTGCTTCTAAACTGACAGCGTCTTTCTCTCATGTCTCTGGTTTGCAGGCCCCATAGCAACTGGCTGTGCTGCTTTCCAACCTGGACAAAGCAGAAGAAGAAAAAGATAAAAATAGGATAGCCATGAAAAGGTAAATTCAGGGCCTAGGAGGCATCGGAAATTCTAGTCAGGGGAATGATGCAGGCCCCAAGCTGATGGGGGTGAGGCACGTGTGAGGATTAAGAGAATATGAGAAACTTCTCCACCTCTATTCTTTCATGCTCTCTCTGTCTGGCTCCTGGTCTTCTTTCCTATTTCCCTTTCTCCAAGAAACTGACCATTCAAGGCTACCTTATGCTGTCAAGATCCTGCCTGCAACGCTGGGTTTGATGTCACTAGGGATTCTCCTTTGATAAGCACTCTGCTCTTCGTACAGTACAGGCAGAGCAGCCAGCCCTGTGGCAGGGGCCTGAGAGCACAAGGAACCTCCTAAAGAGGTATTTTATGGCCTGATCCTGAGAAGTGCCGGAGCTCACTCTGATGTGGCTGGGAGTTGGGGATACACAGCATCCCTCAAGAGCAGGCCCTAAAAAAACCAAATGAATCATGGTGACTTTGCTGCTGTTCTCTGCAGATCGGTGGGTTTTGTTTTTGTTTCTCGCTGGGAGCCATGTGATGGGGAATCTGTAGAAATCCCTTCTGGAGAACTCATTGCCAAATGTTTGGAGCACAATAGGATGCTGTTTGGCACCAGAAATGAAAATGAGAGCGGCTCCTTGCTAGTTCTTATTTTGGAACCTTAATAAACTACAACATGAAAGCCATCCGCTAAACAAGCCGTGCTTGGGAGGGACTTCAGAACAGTGAAGGGGATGGCAGGTTGGGCTGAGGGGCATCAGAAGGGATTGTACATATGTGGCAGATCTTTTTCAGAATGAAATCACCTATTGTGGTATATGTACATACTAGTTATGCTACATGTCTATATCCTTACACAGGAATCTCCAGCCTTTGTGTACAAGGGCCAACATAAACCAATCTGGAAGGGCCAGTAGAGGAACAAGCACTAATTAAACTCAGAAAAAATGCAGAATTAGACTGGTTTGTTCCTACGCTTGTGACACCTCAGTAAGAAGCCTGCTACTGCATTTATTACACAATGGTAGGTGCAGAGTGAAAAGGGACAGGAGGACCCAGGGCAGAGGAGCACTAGTGACAATCTCTGCAATGATTTATTTAGGATGTTTAATGTGGGGAAGTAAAGTTCCAAAAGAATGCATTTCGGCTGCACTCCTAACCCTGAGACTCAGATGCCCAGCTGGGTAATTAAGTGGATTTTAACATTTTCAACAAGGAAAGATCCTGTCCCTGCTTAACTCTCCCTCTTCAGTTCTGGTTCCCAAAAAAGAGGCTTTTAGAATAGCAGGCAGACCCCAAATAGCCCACAGGTGAGCTAAGCCGTCCTCGTACTCTTCACCCTGATTAGGTCTAATGGGATCCCTTCTAAAATGGGCTTCAGCTCCTTCTCATTCCCTCAGTCTTACTGGTGGCTGTTCTGCCCCAGCACTGTTGCTCAGACCACGTGTTCTGGTCGGTGTGTCACTAAAGAAGCAGGTAAGATTAAACAACATTGTGCGTAAACTCAGCAATGAGAAGGGATCCTGGCTGGAAACCAGGCTGAAAAAATCTCTGTCCCTGCTGTTCCTCTAGCCTCCGTTTATTCGCTTTTCGTGTGTACCATTTTTGTGTGGGAGAGGGGGCTAGGCCCAGTGAAGAAGACACTTAAGCTTCTTAGAGATAGAGAAGTGGATCCGTGATCAGACAGCTGTGTGTGTGTGTGGATGCACTCTCTTATCCCCTAGCCTAGGGTCACCTGTGGAGAAGTAAAGCTGGGACAGGGAGAAGGGGTTAATGACTTAGTATATTTTTTTTCAACTCATCTACAATGGACCAAATTAAAATGCCACTCTAGCACTTCCAGTCTTGGTTTGGTGGCTGTGACCTTTCCAGTGCTCAGTAGTTGTGTGTATGTGCTTTCCAGGTTTCAAAGTGAAAAGACTCTAAAATCTGGAATAAAGATATTTCAGGGCACAAAACGACATGAAATATTGAACATTTTGGGGGGGGAAACAAATCATAAATTTCAGCTCTACTAAAGTCAACTAAGCAGATCGGCTTTGGAGAATAAAAGTAAGCAGCCTGGCCTCAAGGTGTGGCCCTCTAAGCCTGCAAGTGCATATTCAGCACAACTAGCAGTGGTGCCTACTTAGCTGCTTAAAAATAGTCAGTGTATTTGCATATGAAAGTAATTGCGATTTATTTAAAGAGACACAATCTGGCCAAAAATGTAGATTAAAATAAATAAAAACTTTTTTTAAAACCACCTCTGGATTTTATTTCCAGCAAATAAATCTTTCCACATCAAAATTTAAACATTCTCTTGTATCATTCAGAATGCAGATATCTTACTATTTCTGCTAGTGCATGAAAATCGAGAGTTATATGGTCTATAAACACAACAGTCTAGTTGCACTTGTAAATAATCAGTAAAATGCAATCAATGAACACAATGTTTTTATTCAGCTATTCGTAGAGATCCTCAGGTTTCAATTAACTCTGTCCAAATAAATACCTAGGAGCTGCTTGATAACTGAGATGCGCCAAAGCAGTCTTGCAGGCTTTCTTCATACATATTGAAAAAGAGAAGCCAATTTTACCGTGTTAATATGATTCAGGCAAAGGGCTTACACTTTAACACTCTCCAATAGACGCTGGTTCAATAAAAGATATTACCTCACCCAGCTTGTCTCTCTGGTACAATGTTCTCAACTGTGGGTCGGGACCCCAAAGTGGGTCACAACCCCATTTTAATGGGGTTGCCAGGGCTGGCGTTAGACCTGCTGGGGCCCAAGGCTGAAGCCCAAGCCCGAGCCCCACTGCCCGGCGCTGAAGCTGAAGCCTGAGTGCTTCAGCCCTGGGCGGTGGGATTCAGGTTACAGGCTCTTGAGCTTTGGCTCCCCCACCCGGGGCAGTGTGGCTTGGGCAGGCTCAGGCTTTGGTCCCCCCTCCTGGGGTCATGTAGTAATTTTTGTTGTCAGAAGGGGGTTGTGATGCAAAGAAGTTTGAGAACCCCTGTACTAGACTAACAAAGCAGCTGCTTCCGGGGCCTGCTACTCACTTGAGATAGGGTACTTCGAGCGAGGTATAGGGGTCCTATGGTTAGGGCTCCTCGCCCTAGAGTTAGGGGTCCTATGGGCAGGGTATTGTGTGACGCTGTATGGATTATGGTGACCATTTATGTTATTGGTACCAATATTACAAAATTGCAGTGACTCTTACAAGATATGCCACGTTAAGGTATCAGTGGAAAAGTTATGATTTGCTAAGTATGGTCATCTTGTTTATATGTATTTATCATCTTTGTATCGAGAGTTATAAATATGTATGGTATATTGGTATCTCAAACTTGTGCTGTGTTTCTGGGTGACTTCCCCAGACAGATTGGCACCAGCACTATCTAGCCTATTGGATGGCCCATGAACCCATTGAGAGAAGCCAATGTGGCTGGCCCTTTGGGGTTCAGAAGAACATTTTGTATAGTGAGTAGAGTTTTTGAAATAACTTCTCACTGTGCTGGACCTAGGTGTTGATTGGGAGCCAGAGAACTGGAATGCAATGAAGGGGGCTGTGTGATTTCCTCTTGATAACCAGTGTGGGGTATCAGGAGCACAGTTTGTGGCTGGTTGGTGAATCTAACTTCAGTGTTAACCACCAGTTTTGGCAGAATCTGCTCTCCTTTTAGCAGCCTGCCCTGACCGTGGCATTTTCAGTGCGGGCTACTCTTGGCACCTCGGGTTAGGGTTTCTATGGCTAGGGTACCTGGAGCTATGGTTAGGGTTCCTATGAGTAGGCTACTTGGGTCTAGGGTTAGGGATCCTATATGTAGGGCTCCCTGCCTAAGTTCCCTCTAAGCTGTGCGGCTGCCTATTAAGCCCTGTGCAGGGGCTCAGGGCTGCAGCGGGGAGAGATGCCTCTCCCCAGCATGGACCTGCAGCGGTGGGGAGAGGCGCCCCTCCCTGCCAGCCCCAGCACGGACCTGTGTCACACATCACCTCCATGTTGGTGCACATAACAAAATTCCTTCCGCATATGGACATAAAAAAATTAGAAGAAACACTGCGGGGTCCCTGCCCTAGGGCTAGAGTTCCAATTGTTAGGGTACTTGGAGCTCGGGTTAGCGTTCCTATGGGTAGGGCTCCCCGACACAGGAAGAGTTACAGGAGCAGATCACTAGAGAGTGGCCCTGAGAAATGTCCTTGAAATGTGGAGGGTCTGAAAGCTGAAAGTCAGTCAGATCCCCCCAAGAGTCCCACCCACCCAGGCTTTATCCTCAAGTGTTTGTTCCCAGGAATTTGATAAAGAGGTTCTAAAAAAACAAAACTCAAACCAAATCACCTTAGGGCTTTTAATCAATGGCAAACAAAATGATTCTGCTTTGGCAAGGAAGAGAACAAATCCCTCTTAGCCTTGCATAGAGGCAGCTGTGTAGCCTTAAAAACCCAGGGTAGCGCATTCCCTTGTAACTTCACTTCTTTTCCCTTCCCTCTCCCAGGGATCCCCATCTTTTAAGGCTCAGCAGTATAAATCCTTAGCTTCTGAGTGCTCTGCCAGAAGCCCTGCCTCATTACCCTGATCCTTCTCACCTGGGTGCATATGGGCTAGAGGAGAAGTGACTGGGGAGTTTATTAACTGTCTGTCTGCTGGATCTCTGGAACCTGCCACATGGCATCATGAAGGACTTTCTTAATGAACAGGTCAGTGGACACTACACTGCTTGAATGTGAGACGAGTCTAGTTTATTTGTAAGCACTGTGTATTTTTAGCTTTTTTGGAGCAGTCAGTTCATTATGTTTAGGGCATCTAGCATGATGGGGCCTGATCCTTGACCGGGGCTTCCAGGTGCTACCGCAGAGTGCATAATACATGTTTGTAAACAGTTTAATCATTAAAATGCCCTTGTTAATGTTAAAAGAAACAAGAATGTAAACAGCACATTCCACAGCTTTACTCCTTTAGGAGCAATTTCATTACAGTTGTTAATATCACATTTGATCTCTCAGTTCTACAGTATATCCGAAATGCTGAAGGGGGATTAGATTTGCACATCCAAAATACAGAATATACTGGGGAACTGCATTAGGTAACTCACTCAGACCAAGGGCAGTCTTCATTTTACAGGCAATGACAACATCACATGAAATTGTTGCAACATTTAAGAAGGGAATTTTTCCATTTTCATGGAGACTTAAAGGGAGTGAGGAAGAGATGCAGGCTGAGATCCTCGTGCCCACTGCAGCCCCTTTATGTTGCGTAAAAGGACCCCTATGTCCATCTGGGGGAGGATTTCCCTGGTGCATGAACTATGGAAGACGGTCATAAGGCTGCTTTCCAATGACTCCACGCAAGCCCTACTGTACAGGATGTGCCAGGGTTGAGCTGGGCAGAAGGGGTGTGATGGGGGCAGGACCACGGTGTGCACGCTGTGAAGAGTTTACACTGCACTGCCATACATAGGGAAGCCTGGTGAGGCTGCTGTGCGTTAGGCCCCTCAAGACTCTCTCAATCCAACTCCTGAAGCAGCCCATGGTTGCAATGGCTTAAAGCCACCTTAGCCACCCCTCCACCTGGGCTGCGAATTCTGTGCTGTGCCTTCTACAGGCATGGACTCTCACCTGGAATGATTTGTGCATGAGCACCCTTATGAAAGCTGGGATGTTTGTCAGAAATAAAAAACAGAGCTTTCATGCAAGTTTACGTGTCACTGTGCGTAAAACTTGCTGCTAAAAATCTAAAGTTCTCTGTATTTCGCATGACCCTAAAACGGCAAGATTTCTTTCTGTCATTGATTTGGCTTCATCATTGGTAATGCAGGAGAATTTCTTCATTGTAATCTGGTTTAGTGATCCAAAGGACTTCACAAAATCAAAATATTTTGACCTCTTGCTGTGTTCTTCAGAAGATTTCCGCCATCTGATGGACCCTCTGCTAGTCGGCTGGATGGGCCATTGGTCTGACCCGGTGTGGCCGTTCCTATGTTCTTAAAAGAACCTACACCCGTGCTAATAAGCTTACCAGAGATCACCCCAACTCTGACCTGGCCACTGGCAGGTGATCAGTCCTTCAGTCCCCACCAAGGGGTTTTTCTGTAGTATCAAATTCATAACAGCTGTTAGAACAAGCACTCCTATGAATCTGGGAGTCACTCCTATATACAGTTTGGGCGTTTAATCTTGGGACCCTGAGAAGAAGTAATCAGCAGTCACCCCCTCGTCAGAGCATAGCTTCAAAGAGGTAGGGGAGGAAACTTGCATTCACCTCCCACTCGATACTTCCCAGAAAATCCACATCACACACATTGTCTCACAAAAGAAAAGAAAAGAAAATGAGGAGTCCTTGTGGCACCTTAGAGACTAACAAATGTATTTGGGCATAAGCTTTCGTGGGCTATAACCCACTTCATCAGATGCATGGAGTGGAAAATACAGTAGAGAGGTATAAATACACAGTATATGAAAAGATGGGAGTTGCCTTACCAACTGGGGGGTCAGTGCTAATGAGCCAATTCAGTTAAGGTGGAAGTGGGCTATTCCCAACAGTTGATAAGAAGGGGTGGAAATCACTTTTGTAGTGCTAATGAGGCCAATGTAATCAAGGTGGCCTATTTCAAATAGTTAACAAGTGAGTGTCAGCAGGGGAATAAAGTTGTATAAAATTGTCTCAAAGTTCATCCTTGTCTGCTACATTGTTCAATATAGTCCATTGATCTTCTAGGCCCACAATAATACATAGTCTTTGCATTTAGTACTATAGACTCCCAAGATACTTAAACTTAATTCAATAATATCTCCCAAAGATATTGCAAGAAATTGCCATAACTCAGAGTTACCATCTAAGATGGTTACTCAGTGCCTTGTGTGAAATGAGCTGTTTAGCAGAACTCCATGTAGTAGCATGTGGTCAAGCATTCACATCACAAAACCACCAACCTACCTGGCTCTAACTGCTATGTTCGCTGGCAGCTTCAGCAAAGATGGCATGGAATGAATAGACAGTTGATATTCACCAGGTGGCCTGCAAGGTGAAGCTTAATTAAATCGAATGGGCTCAATGTTTGCTGAGGTTGTCAATGCTTCCCTCTTGAAGAAGGCAAAGGTCTGTGTTTCCTAACATTAGCAATTGTTAGGCTCTTGCTTAAGAAACCACGTCTTGATGCTGCAGTCTTTTTTTATTACTCTTATAAAATAATACTATTGTGTTTTTACAGTAACAATCCAAAGCGCACAGAAACCTCTGTCTTGCAATCTGTAGTATTTGTGGAGCATTATTGCAGAAATCAGTTACATTTTTATAAAGGTATCATCTAGCCTCTCACTTCATGTTTTTGGGGAAGGTTTTGTTGCCATCTGGAGTTTTCTGACCTTTTCCAGTATGGCTTTAACCCAAGATGTGGTGCAAAGAATTTGCTATTTTAATTTATCTGGGTAATAATTTCCTATTCACATATAAAGGTCAAGTGTCCATGATAGTTCATTTAGATCCATCAAAAATCTTTCATCCCATTGACAGCAAGGTTGAGTTCACCTGCATGTAGATCCCGGCAGGGGGAGGTAGAATTGTATTTGTTACACTGTTCTTTCCCCTTGGCGGATGTCCCACAGGCTGAGTTTTGGGCAATTGTTCCTCTACCCATAAGTACCTTTCCTGTTAGATTTCAAGGGCTCTTTTCTGTCAATCCTCCTGTTTTATATGCATGTGAAGCTACTAGGGAGAAAAGGTGGGGCAATTTGGGCTGGTGTTAGTGATAACAGCAATTTGCATTTCTGCAGCATCTGAGGATCTCTGAAGTACTTTGGATCTGTAAAAAGCAACAGAGAGTCCTGTGGCACCATTAATTACAAGAGCTTAGCTTTCACTAGCAGAGAGAGATCATGTGTAGGGGTAGCTTCACCACCCACTTTGAAATGCAGCTGCCGTGGAGATAAGATGAATCCTCCTTTTAACAGCATTCAGCAGCATTGAACAAAGGTGGGGAACAGGCTCAGCGGTCAGGAAAGGTTATTCCAGTTTGTCAGATGCTACAAACAACAGAGGTAATTTATCTTTGTAGTTCTTCCTTTTTGACAGATTCCTTTGAGCGTAGCATGAATGGGCTTATTTTTAGATGTTTGAGGCTTTTCCTCTCCCCCCTTCTTTTTGGCACTTCTGAGGAGCATTTTCTGATTTACAGGAACAATATATACAATGCCCTAATGGTGTTTACTTCCTGAGAGTCAAACACATGGATTCCAAGAAATCGGCTTGTAAAGTTTCAGAAACCTCTTGATTGTGTCAAAACCGAAACTGTATATTTGAACGTATTAAAGGGTAACAAAGTAATATGTTCAAAGTACTTATCTGACATAATTTGCTTACCTAAAATATTCAAAAGTACAATTTTAAAATAATATCCTGGGACCAACATAGCTACAACATCATTGCATACGGCTTTAAAACAGTGAGTTTAAATTGTTAGACTTAAGCCCTTGAGGCTGTCTCAGTATTTCTGGGCTAGGAAATTATAGCTGGGCTAATTTTCAGTATATTAAGAAGGTTATTTAATATTAGTTTGACTTTTTTGTGGCAGTGACTATTAGAAATGTATCAGTTTTTAGTTGCTCTTTTGCATCTTTAAAATTCTGACAATGTCAGCTTAAAAATATATTTTCAATATTTAGATCACAATCTGATCAAATTGCTTGGAGGCATTTCAAAAATAAATTGTTAAATGCTCAAGCTATTACGCTTTTGAAAAGTGGCTATTATCCAAAGGCTTTCATTTTTTTCTCCTGGTTTGCTTTAATGCACGTGTGCAGATTGTGACAATGAAGAGAACAAGGAATGAAATTAAGTGTAGAAGTGAAGCTAAAACAACAGGAAACTTTAGCATTTGTGAAAGGAACACTGCTCTGTTTTGTAACAGAGGTGGATCCCCTGAGACCTTGTAACTGAAAAGGTGGGTGTATTGATTGCTTGAGACCAGTTTCCCTAAATTACTGTATATTGTGCCCAGTAATTTGGTCCTTGGAACATAAATAAGCAGCACTTATGACACTTCCAAAATTATGTTTCTGGAAAGAATTAGAACTAGTACAGAAGAACTGGAATCCAATTAGCTGAAGTTGAATCTACCCTTTACAACACCTTCCGTCCAGAAACGCCAATCCCCAAGAAATTTCACATTCCACATCTCATTTGTGGGAAGTTTGCAATATCAGATTTTTGAAGTTGCAGTATTAAAAATGTTGTTGACATTTTGAAATTGTTCCCAGCTCTTTTTAATTCATCATCTTTCTAAAATGGCTTGACCTAGAAACTACAGATTAGACATCTTTAGTTAGTCTTTCTGAAAAGTGATTTCTGGGGGAGTTAGTTATTTAATAACTCCAAACAGAATCAGTCACTAAGTTACAAACCCAACCCCTTCCTCCCCCCGCCCCCTGAAAAATAAAAAAACCTCACACTTTCTGTACCATCTATGCATTACATGATAAGAAAATGTATAGTGCTTGGGTACTCTGGAAGTAGTTCTTTAGTCAGAGACAGTGAGTGAGAATGCCCTGACCACCAGTCTATAGAATCACTTACCTAGGAGGCAAGAGAACTAAGTTTAAATCTCTGCTCTTGTGACTATTTATTTATAGAGAGACAAGATAGGGCAGGTAATGCCTTTGATTGGACCAACTTCTGTTGGTGAGAGACACCAGCTTTCATGCTTTCAAAGGTCCCGAAGAAGAGCTCTGTATGGCTTGAAAACTTGTCTCTCTCACCAACAGATGCTGGTCCAAATAAAAGATATTATCTCATTCCCTTGTCTCTCTGGTATAATGGGACCAACATGGCTGTAACAACACAAATATTTATTTATATATAGTGACATTTCTTCAACAGGAGACACTTCTGGAGCCCTTCCCCAGACTTTCCTATAGCTCAGTGGTTAGGACACTCTCTTGCAATGTAAGAGACTCAACTTCAAATCCCTGCTCCACATGAAGCAAAAGGGGGAACTGAAGCCAGGTCTGCCACATCCCAGGGGAGGGTGCTCGTCACTGGGCTAAGTTGTAAGGTGGGCGCCTGCTGCTGCCATTTTGTGCCACCTAAGTCTTGGAGGGGAGGGAAAAAGTTTGGAAATTATATCCCAAATTTGCAGATAACTTCAGAGTGACCAAAACAGCATTTTTTGGTGAATAAACTATTTGTCAAAATTTTTTGCCTAGCTCCCATCCCCGCTTCCATTTGTCCATTTCAAACTGATATAAACCAAGCCTGTGAGCTCTTTGGAGCAGCGACTACCTGTTCAGTACATATTTGTACAGTACTTGGCACAATGAGTCCTGGATACTGCAGTGAAGCCTCCAGGCACTAAAAATATTTTTGATACTAAATAACTTGCCATTGCACCAGAGCCCTATAAGCCCCAATTCAGCAAAGGACTTGAGCACATGCCTAAGTTTAAACATTGAAATCCGGGTTCTGTTTATGGTTCTTCAGACCATCCTCAGTTCGTATAAAAACTTTCATGCCGAAGCTGATTTCAGATAAATTTTAGATTAGGTTTTCATGAGACATTATATGTCAGGAATCAGGGCCTGCAGCAGAGCCAGTCCCTGGGGAACCTAACAGTGCATCTGGCTTGTAGCAGGCTGCCTGATGGGCTACACTGCCTGACTGGCAGAAGAGTCAACAGACCAGAGTTTAAGACCAGCAGCAACAGTAGTTCAGTGGCTGCTCAAAGCTTTTGCCCATGGTTACAACAGTGCCTGTGCCCATACAGGCAACCTAGACCTGGCCCTCAGCTCCAATTCCTGACTTCTGACCTCAGTCTGACCTTTGACTCAAATTCCTGACTACTGACTCCTGCTCTAGCCACTGGGCATGACTGCCCATGTTCCAGTCACTGACACTATATCATATTAATTACTCCAATCAAAAAATATTGCTATGACCCTAAAAGCATCCCAGTGCCAGAAGGCAAGAGGCTCACGGTATCAGGTAGAGAGTTTCAGCAGGCCTTCACTTGTGTCATATAAGGTATCATTGGAAAACCAGTAACACGCTGATGATTAATATTTTTGCATATGTATGTACGGTAAATGCCTAAAGGACTGTATAAATGTAAAGGATATATGGGACTAAAATGTGTTTGAACCAGATATGTCTGGGGAGTGGGTTAACCAGTTTTTCCAGGCAAAGGAAAGGCCATCACCTCCATCTAGGTGCAATCACAGTCAAGAAACCATTCATTGGCATATCAGAGGCTGCAGGGACAGATCAATTTGCATTGTAAAAAGCATCCGCCGGGAAGAAACCAGAAAGGAACCTTCTCTGTCAGACTCCGTGGCACCTTTCCTCACTGCAGGAGCACTGGACTTTGAGAAGGTACATGTCAAAAGTTCATTGGACTATAAAAGAGATGGGCAAAGAACCCCACATCATCTTTCACCTAAGACGACAAAGGAACTCCTCCCATCCTTTGGACTTTTGGGGAGATCCTGACCAAGGGATGGTCAGTAGGGATGCCAATCCTCCAGGATTGTCCTGGAGTCTTCAGGAATTAAAGATCAATCTTTAATTAAAGATTGTGTCATATGATGAAACCTCCAGGAATATATCCAACCAAAACTGGCAACCCGAGTCATCAGCCATCTTGCTGGAAGGAGGTGTAGTAAAAATCTTACCTTGAACCAAGGCTGTAGTTTTCTTATGTCTTAGTCACTAGAAAGCATTTTTCATTTTTATTGGTTTGTAACCATTTGGGACTTTACCCCTCGTACCTGAACTCACTTAAACCCACTCTCTTTTTAAGCAAATAAACTTTTTACTTTTATTCTAAATCAACCCAGTACCGTGTTTGACTTGAAGTAATTATTAACTCCAGTTAAAGTCACAAGTTGCTGTACTTTTGTGTTTTTAAAGGAGCAACAGACCTTGTTACTCCTCTGAATGTTTTGGGAGCGAGCTGGACCTCCCTCACCCCCAGACTGGTTGTCAAAAATGCATGTGAAGAATTATATAATTGATGAGCAGTTACCATACTAGACATGCAAGTTGGATATCTGGATGTGCAAATGGTCAATTAAGTGTCTAACTTGCTATTGGCATGTGCAAATGCAAATGGTTGCAAGAAATTAGGTGCACAATTGCCTATTTTTTTAAAAAGGGGGCCCTTAATATAAATGTACAAGTTAAATAGGTATTAATAGCAAGGATATTCTTTACAACATCAATTTTGTTGGCATTTTTATCTACAGTAAAAATATAACCAATGTAAGGGCACAATACTGATATAATTAAAGAAATAATCTTATCTTTGTGAACTGGAAATCACATTCCTTAAGAAAATACCAGATCACATATATGCCAGCAACCTGTAAAGGAAAAGAAAATACTCTTAAATGCGTTGCTTAGTTTGTCTGAGTGTTGTAAGATGCCCTGAATTCTCTTAAATTATATTCCTTGTTCCTTTACATGGTAAATTCTATTGTTCTGTTATACGAACACCTGCTGGTGTGAGTGTTTAGTTTCCCAGACATCCACAAACATAACACTGCATTGTTTGGATACACAAGATTCAAGGGTCCCAACATTCAGTGCATGTGCTTTAATGGCTTGTAATAATGGATTGCCAAGTCCCACTCTTCCCACCCTCTTTTTCCCTGGCAGCTTTAATAACAGTGAAACTTCCTAATCAATTGTTGCTGATCAATCAACTGTGTAGAACAGTATCTCTATCACTGAGATCCTAAATCAGGAAAATTCCCTTTATAACCTCCTGTTTGCTTTCCTGAATTTGCCTTAATCCCCAACAAAGAATTAATAACTAATATTTTCATCAGAAAACCTGCAGTGCTTGAGGCATGTTGTTGCTGGCTTAATATCTTGTGGTAAATTCTACTCTTTTATTTACACTATCAACATTTTATTTCCATGACATTGTTTTATAGACATTTATGCAGCTCAAGGCTGGTGTTCAGAGTTCATTTATAGGAATCCAAAACCAAGTCAAATTTCATATTCTAAATCTACATGCTGAAAGACCATGAATGTAACTGTAAGGGTTGAAAATTGTTAGAGAAAGGTAATAAAAAGACAATGAGACCTGCATATTGATGAGAAACTGATAAGGCTAGGGTTGTTTAGCCAGCAAAATTGAAAACGTTGAGGGGTTTTGGTCAGAGTTATTTCAAGATCATGAAGGCTATAAGGAAAACATCTGCTCCTTTTTATCTAATCCCACAGAACAACAGAAGAACACATTTGTATTTTTAAATTTGGTCAACAGTGCCAAGAACCTTGGCAATTTTTTAACATATTACTACACCACTACCTCGATATAATGCGACCCAATATAACACGAATTCGGATATAACTCGGTAAAGCAGTGGATCAAAGCAAGTTCAATATAACGTGGTTTCACCTATAATGCAGTAAGATTTTTTGGTTCCTGAGGACAGCATTATATCGAGGAAGAGGTGTATAAATTCATATTAAAATTAGAGTATTATAGCTAGAACCAATAAAATGCACTACTACTTATGGAATATATAGGTAGCCTCTGCAGTGTATTGCTGCCGGTGGTCAAGTCAAACACAGTAGCTGGATTTTATTTTGAAAAGGGCTGCATAGTTTTATTATCATAAACTTCTATTTTATTAATGTGGCTTTGTAAAACTGTGCCTGTCCAGTGCTCTGGGCATACTTGTAGACACTGACGGTATAACAGTTCTATGGGAATAGTAAAGCCCTGGCTGAACTCTCCCTTGAGGTCAGATACCAGCCTACTGTATTGCATCCAACCCTAGGGTTTCATGTGCATTTCAATCTACTGAGGCCTTCTCTACACTACAGGGAAAAGTCGATCTAAGCTATGCAATTTGAGTTACGTGTATAGCGTAACTCAAGTCAACGTAGCTTATATCTACTTACCGTGGGGTCCACACTGCGTGATGTCGACGGGCACACTCTCCAATCGACTCCCCTTACTCTTCTCGATTCAGTGAAGTACAGGAGTCGATGGGAGAGCGATCTGCAGTTGATTTGGCGGGTCTTCACTAGACCCGCTAAATCGACTGCTGATGTATCGATCGCAGCGCGTCGATTCCCTGATAAGTGTAGACAAGCCCTGAGTCTGAGCAGCTTCCAGACGCTATCTCATAGTCCTACCTCTAACACACTCTAGGGAGTAGACCCCCTTCTTGAGCTGTGGGATCCCACTGTCCAGCTGCCTTAGGCCCCAAGACCAGTGGTGATACTTTATCTCTCTAGTAGTTTAAGCACACCCTACCCCAGAGCTGCATCCTCATGGGTTTCCCCAGTTCACTGTTTTAACCTTTGGGGACCTCATGACAGTTAAAATATGGGAACACACAGACTTTGCAAAGGAACTTGTGAACCAGACACACTTCACTTGTAGACAAAGCACAAGAGTTACAGATCTAGGCAAAAATAATGAGCATCTGTTTCCATTCTACATGCTACCACAGCTATATCATAGCAATGTGAATTTGCTGCAGCTTCCAAGCCCCTTCCCCCAGTGTCCTCACCACTCCAAGAGTCTTCAGGCTTGGGGTTACTGTTCTTTCATAGTCTCAGGACCTTCCTGCACCCCACCCCTCCTGCTCAGTCTTCCTATTCATGGTGATGGATGGCTAAAGAGAGCCTTCCAAGTTCAAGAAGATCTGACCTTTAGAGTTCTAGACTCCTCTATCAGGTGATCACTAAGCAGCTTCAAACCTCCCCTCAGGTGATCAGCTGTAGCCCCTTCTGGGGTCCCAGCTGGGAAATTTGATTCCCCTGGACTGCAATCAGCCTATAGTTCTAGGGTGGACCCATTTGAATAGAAGACCACCAACGCTGATGACTCTTGATAGCTTTCCCATTGTTAGCGCCTCTGCCAGGTTTGAGGATTTTTCTTACACCTTCTGAGTATCCCAGCTCAGGACGGAGGCTCAGTGCAAAAGTGAGGAGTAGAGGACAGTTTATAATCAAAATGGCATTCACAAAACCGAATGGAGTTTGCAGATTGATAGAGATGTATACAGATCTACACTAAACTGTCACAGAAAATTAAACCTCATGCTTTAAAGTGTGACGCTGCAGTGCCTGTGTGAAGGATTTCTTCCTTATGTACTATACAAGATTGTACAATTGGTTAAATTTTTTATATGTCTGTCACCCTTCTCTGAAGCAGCAGCTAATATTAACCTTGGTAGGATACTAGACTTGATGGGCTAATCAGTAGAGCCTGTATTTGTATCTACAGAGAGGATGAAATATTAGATAAGAATGTTGCCTGTTGTTTAGCCTGCATAGGTTTGCATTGATGATTATCCCAAACGGTCATACTCCACAGCCAGAAATTACATAACAGTACAGTGTGCTGCAGCAGTGACACAGAGAGAGAGAGAGACTCGTCTTCATAGTACATTAATATGGGTTTAATGGGTAGGCAGTCTCATCCAGTGGTTACTGCACCGTACTGGGACACCTGGGTCTATTCTGAGCTCTGTGTGATCCTCCCACATGTTTTACTTCTCGATGCCTCTGTTTGCTCTCTGAGCTTTAGGCTATGTCTATACTACAAACTTTTGCTGGTAGAGTGATGTTGGTCATGAGGGGTGATTTGTGACTGACAGAGCTGTGCTGGCAAAAGCCCCTAGTGTAGATGCAGTGATACCAGCAAAACTGTGTTTTTGCCAGTGTAGCTTAGTTTGCTGGAGGGGATGGGGGTTGCTGGGCTGGAATAAGCTATGCCGGCAAAAGCAGTTTTCTCAGGATCAGATTCATTCACAATAGGAGCCCATAATATCCTGGTGTAGCTATTCTGGCAAAGTATTCCTAGTGGGCCTGGCTTTAGACTGTCGTGTCTATTTAGATTTTAAGCCCTTTGAGGTAGGGACTGTCCCTCACTAGAAAATTATGTAGCGCAATGGGCCCCAGTCTTGGCTAGTTACTACAGTAACCTGCTGGTGTGTGTGTTACAGGTCCCCCCACCCTTCTGCCTGATCCACAGAGGATCTGAGTGTGTTACAGCCCCAGCTAGAGCACTTTACCTCAAGCTGTAGCAGCTCATGCTTTTAGCTCTGGAGGTCCCTGATTCAATCTTCAGTATGTTGGCCAAGATGGCAGCCCTCAAATTACTGTAATACAAATAATCATTAAAATCAAGAGGGCATGTCTGGCAGCACAGGATGTACCTTGTCTGGCACATTTGTCAGCAATCAGCTTGTTAAAGTTAATCTTCAACATTTCTGAACACAACAAGCTGCAAGTTGTTATAGGGGCAACACCTTTTACCAGTTACAGTACCAGCTGCAACAAGTAGCAAAAATTTTCTCACTACCTGTGAGTTGGCCACTCCTGTGGATCATGTTCTCTGCCATTCACATGACTCTCGGGTTATCTGGCACACGTCTGGCGTAAACCCATTTAAAACAGCGATGCCACACAGCTGACTTCCCCAGGATGTAATAAGACTTGTTTAAAATCAGCCCTCGCTGTTCAAACTTGCGGTGCTGCAATCAGTTTGCTTCTCCTATTTGGTTTCATTTATGCTTACTTAGGACAGCTTCTTTCATGATCAAGTTCAGCAGAAATGGGACACAATCCAACCCTTACTAAAATTGTTTATATAAAAGCAACCGTATTAACTAAACAGCATTTCCCCTGCACTTGACATAGGTAGCTAACCTGAAGTACAACCACCAATTATCAGCTAAGGCCCTAGATGGGACGTATCCCTTGGAAGCAGTGTTTCATTGTGCCAGGGCTGAGCGCCTCTTGGCAGTTCCTAGTCCTGGCACCTCTGCTGCATCAGTTATGAATGTAAAAAAAATTGCTTGAGCCCTGTCACCTCTTTCATTACAAAGTAAGCACGGCTTGGAAGGCCTGTTAGGCACTGCGTGTAATATATATGGCAACTGTGTGTGACATATATGGCACCAAGGTGTGATATCCTTGACAGTCAGTGGAATGAGAGAAGATGAGATCAGAGCTGTGGCACAAAGTGAGGCTAGAAAATTCTCAACTGCTTAGCAGCACCACATGGGTGTAAAAATTAATCAGATTTCACTGAAATTTATATACCATAGAAAAAAGAAGCTTTTATGATTAACTCGTTTCCCACCTTGTATTAAAGTTAAATTGGTTTTTGGCCTGAACCAAAAAACATACACCCAAAAAATCAACCACCTGTAAAAATCCAAACTATCAACCTCCATGTATCCTCTCCTCTCTGGGTAATAATCTACCTCATTGGCCCCGATGGTATGATGCCTGTAGGTTCTGTTATGACAAGGATATGGCAGCCACGTTCGTCAAGAAAAAATATTTTTGCGAAAGGCCTTTTTGTTTGTGGGACTGTTGCCAAATTAGCTTTGAGGATTTTTACATGCTCCATGTGTTGAAATACAGACAAAGGCTGTCCTCATTGTGACCCGGAAGACACTGGTTATTATTGCACTGTAAGAAAACAAAGTCTGTGATGTACTTTAAACTGTGCATATAACTGTCACGCTCTTCCTTCATCTTGTTCTGCTCTTGCTCTGTTTTTCAAGTTCACTCGCATTCGGTAGACTGTTTGTATTTTCCTTTTCCCCCTCTTGCGAAAGAAACCAGGTTTGTGGCCTACACTGTTTATAACTGAGAGCTGTGGCTTTCGAATACAAATACTGGTATTAAACTGAGAAACAATGCTAATACTTCTGGGATGAAATCCTGCCTCTGCTGAAGTCAATGGCAAAGCTCCCATTGGCTTCAGTAGGGCCAGCACTTCACCCCCGAAGCCTCTCAGGGACTAACTTTGCAGTCTCTTATAACTGCCTGGCGTAGATGCAGAAAAAAAGAAGGGAAGTTAGGGTACCTGTACTCAGCAATTAAATGCCCACGGTTGGCCTGTGTCAATTGGCTCAGGCTCAGGCTGCAGGGCTATAAAATTGCTGTGTAGATGTTTGGGCTCAGACTGGAGCCCGGGTTCTGGGACTCTTCCCACCTCGCAGGATCCCAAAGCCCAGGCTCCAGCCTGAGCCTGGACATCTACACCACAGTTTCACTGCCCTGGAGCCCAGGCCCGAGTCAGCTGACCCAGGCCAGCCACTGGTGTTTAACTGCTGTGTCAACATCCCCTCAGTGGCCTGAAGAATAGTCTGTCAACTCCTGTCGTAGCGTGTGCCTTGTCGGATGCATCAGAGGGGGAAATAAAGAGTCCTGGCAACCAATAAGCAGAGAGAAACCTCACTGAATCATACCTTCATTTATTACTTTTGTTTGTCTTTGTCCCAAAACTAATTGTTGTAATTGTGGTTTGAATGAAGTATGATTTACTCTAATTAAATTGGGAGGGTTGCGTTAGCTCTCTGTACACTGGCGTAAATCAGGCACGACTCCTCCAAAGTCAGTTGATTTCGTAGTGTGGAATTGGTCTAAGCAGGATCAGAACCAGGCCAGGGAAGTTATCTACTTATGTTTTCATTCTCCCTTAATGAGCAAAGATTCAAGGGTTTTCTTGAAACCTCAGTAAGTTGTGTGGTTAGAGTAGTAAAATGCAGCCAGTCAACACAATAGACCTGACTCTGACTAATTTGTGGGACAGCCTCCAGCATCCTTCCAGCTCATGGCCTGCTAAAGCCAGGAATGCATAGCATAGTACAAATCATTATGCTGCCCATCAGAGTGCTGCAGCCTCTATAAACTTTGTTTAAATTAGTTTAAAAGGGTTTGAGGCAATGCTCAGGCTTTTTCAAGCAAAACCAAAGCTCTTTAAAGCTTTGAAAAGCAGCTGCAGGGATCTGCTACCTAAATAGCTCTTGTAGCACTGCATTGTCTTTATGTACCTTGGCATGTCAAATCCTTTCCTCCTTCTTGGGCTACGAGACTTGTTAAATTTGGAAATAACGTGTAACATAAATGGCAAATGATTCCACGGCTCCTTCCACATCTGTTGAGTGCCAGGCTTTGGGATACATTACACCCTAAACATGTACCGAGGGGATGCTTTGAAACCGCCAGGAAAGGGGGAAGTAGCACTGTTATTTTATTAGCAAACAAATGCTAGGGAGTCCGCAAGGTTGCAGTCTGTGAAAGGTTACTATTCGGCCTGAACTGCTGAGCAAGTTTTTATTTTTATTTTTTTATTGGTACCTAACATTCATATAGTGCTTTCTATGTTCAAAGCACTATGCAGGCATTGACTAATTAATCCTCAACTGTGCTTGAAGCAGGTGGTGAAAATACTGTTATCCCAATCTTACATATGGGGCAATGGAGTCAGAAAGGTGAACTGACTTGCCAAACCACCCAATCAGTGGCACAGCTGGAACTAGAATGCATTCGACCAGAATAGGGTGACCAGATGTCCCGATTTTATAGAGACAGTCCCGATTTTTGGATCTTTTTCTTATATAGGGTCCTATTACCCCCGCCCACTGTCCCTATTTTTCACGCTTGCTGTCTGGTCACCCTAGACCAGAAGCGACCCATGCCTGCCGATAGTGCAGGGGAGGGGGAGACTGAGTGAGGGCCGCCGGCTTCAGCAGTGTTACTGAGCATGCTCAGTCCATGTGAACATGCTCAATACAATCCAAGTAGCAACCCTGCCTGCCCCCCACCCCCTCTGCATTAGACCTCCCGACTCCCAGTTCCATGTTCATCCCCCAAGATCACGCTATCTGTCTTTTGTGGGGCAGAGAGTCACACTAAGAATGGTCAGCATGGAGGACAGAAGGATTACAGCTAATGTTTAGAGTTATTTAAAATGAAGCATATCTGTTTTTTCCTCTTTTATCGTTTTCCAGTTTTCTTCTTCTCACAGAATTGAACCAACTTCTAAAAGCAGAACTATTTATCTTGGTATAGGTGGGGAAAAAAACAAAAATAATTTCAAGCCATTGTGTGACTTCCTTCCTCTTTCAACTTGGAATATTAGACAAATGTGTCTTCAAGGTAACTTTTTCCATCCTCTGAGTTTCAGATGTGTCAACCTGTCTGAACATGAGGATGGTTTGGATAAATTATTGTCCAAAAATGCCTCTCATCTTGGCTGGCTTGGTATTTTTGGTGAGACCTCTGCTGTGCACCAGGTCTTAATGGTGAACAGTTTGGACCTCCTCAGTGAAAGGTTCACTTAACACACAGCAAATCACTATTCATGGGCCCACCCAGCAGAATATTATCCATAGGTTCATTTTGCATGACAAATGGGAGACCACTAAAGAGCTTGCAGTACATCCATTGCCTTTCCAGGAATGCCACAAATTAGATTGCAAAATTACTTTCAATTTTTTTTTAAACTTGTGTTTCTTTCTGTTTAGCACTGACTTTTTTTCCTGGCAGCATGAGACACAAAAATACTTCTCCCCACTACATTTTCTTTAGTCAGGGTTTTTTTTACAAAGCACTCTAATAGAAATGAGCCATACTAAGGTGTGTGTTATTGAGTTGTTTGGGCAACTCTATTGGTAACTGAAGGAATGAAGACACATAACATAACCCATTGGCCAAAAATACTTAACAATGTCCTGTGGGACTGATCCCGCTCTCACTGATGTCAATCAGAGATGTGAATTATTATTGAAATTTATAGTGTTGTGCTGTGATTGCATTTATTGCATCTATAAAGCTACCTGGTTTGCAGTGGTACATAAACTCATTCTGTTTTTGAATATTATTGGATTAAGAGACCTCTAAATTACAAGATGAATTCCTGGATCTATTGGGAGTTTTGCCATTGGATTTATTTCACCCTTACTCTTTAATACTGATAAGTAGAAGTGTTGATCACAAAATACAGTAGAGGTTGTTTGTGAAGACCATGTCAGCCAGGCCCATTTCTGTTAAAGTAAGATGTACAAGAGAAATAAATAAAGATGTGCACAACCAGTTAACAAATGTCTTTTTTTTTTTTTTTGCATTGCTCAATCTCCTAACACAACAACCAGAGAACCTAGTAACTCTGGCACATGTCAGTAAAGCATTGAATGTAACTAATTATTCTGCAAGTCCCAATGTGCCTCTGCCATTCTTACTCATTTAATTTTCATTAGGAGTTGAGATTAAACTTCATTAGGAGCTGAGATTAAATTTCCTTTAGGGCATTCTTGAAGAGAATAGGGAGGGCGTTATTTAGTTTACTGCGTGTCATTCAGAAAAACAAGGGGTTTAGAAAACAAGTATCCCTGCACACAAAGACAAACACATTTTGAGTATTGTGCTAACAGTATATAGCCCCTGGCAGGAGGAACCACAAGAAGAAGAATGGAATCTTGCACTCCAGAATGGAATTGGCACTGACATTTGTGTCATTTTGCCAAGGAAAGATGGTCCTTCTGAGAGATGACAGCATATTGTGAAAAACATGGTGTTGGGTGTGAAAGTACGGACAGATTGGAAGGTTATTCCAGAAATGCCAAGCAGTCTTCCTTGCCTTAGCATTATTGAAAAGCTCTGTAGTTGCATGTCTCATTAGCTCAGAGTGAGAGTGTCTGCTTGGATCACCTCACGGCTGCACAAGGTGCTCAGTCACTTATAATTTGGGGCTAACTACCCCAAACATCCATGGGCTGTTAAACTCAGCTGCCGGGTTTGCCAGGAGCCTCTCAATTTTTTCCTTAATTGGGGAAAATGTGCCTTAGTTTTATGCCCTCAAAGTGTATTGAATGATAAGTGTAAGATAAAAATAGCATCTGTAAGAGCTTTATGGATGCCAGTGAGTCACAGAGCAGGACATCTGATGCAGTTTGCATACATGGGTAGGTACTAGCAGAAAGTTTTCTACACTGTGAATATTATGTGCAGATGGTGGGGTGAGGGGAGGTTCTGGAAAAGGCTTTTAGCAGCTGTACTTTTTCAGTTGTGAAACTGAAATGACTTTGGAGGTTGTCATATTTGGGACTGCATGTATAGAAGTTACATGGAAAACTAGGAGGAATGCTTGCTGATCTCTTGCACTGATACTGGGAAGTTACTTCATTCATACTTCATTAGCCTCTTATGTCCAAGGGTCTGATCCAAAGCCCACTGAAGTCTCTGGAAAGGCTCACGTTGATGTAACTGGGGTTTGGATGTTGCTCTTCTCAGGGAACATATAGCCCCACAGGAAAGAGCTGCCTGCTTTGGTCAGCACAAGAGAACAGTAGGTTTTCTTACATTAGTAATCTACTGTACAGTGTGTCTGGCCTGTGGATGTTTAATTTTTCTTTGATTTGCTCATGTTTTGGCATTACTGTACAAACTTTCCTTGCTTTTAAAATGCAAAGGTATGTAAAGTATAAATAACAACTCAGTAATCTCATCTGAGACTCGTCATAAGCCAGGCTTGGCTGGTGATATTTAAATGATGGTGATATTTAAATGAATTTATTTTAACGCTTGTGTCATTGCACATCAAAGTCCAGACAAATGTATTCAAACAGATGAAGGTGCAGCCTTCAACAACCTAGCACTCAATGTTAACTTTGAATGTCAAGGAAACTGGCCTTGAAAGGGCAGGTGCCAGCAGCATAGGGTCTCAGAAGCACATATGTGCTTTCCTTGTATTTCCTTGTATTTCATATCACTTGCAACTCTGAAAAGCTATCAAGAGAAAGCTAATTCTTGAAGGGATTTATTTATCAAATCCATACTTAGGAGGAAAGGCACACAGGAGTCAGAAAGCTGTGAATTGTAGTAAATAAGATGTCATGATACATTTAGCAAGTGATAATGCAAACCATAGAAAAATATCCACAGTTGGAAAATACTGGGAAGTTATCACATTTTTAGAGCAGAGTGTAGGGAGGGCATTGGTCTTTTTTCCCTTGCGAAGTAGTCACGGTTGCCTCTACTTTGTTTTTCAATTTTTACCAGCATTATCATTACCAAGGTGCAGTACCTTGTAGTGAAGCCTTGGCAGCATGATGGAGTTTGAAGCGTTCCAGAACTAGTGAGACGTTGATTATTCTCATTTCATCCAAACTTGGACAGCCCTATTTCTGCTGCTGCAACAGTGCCAACTCCACTTGTGCGGCTTTGATGCTCTGGCTCTCAGAGAGTTTGCCTTGGCTGCTAGCCTATAAACAAAAACATACACTGAAGATGTGCCACTAGCTGAATACCCATTACCACTGAGCAGTGGCAAATTTCATGGGAGAGACAAATTACTCAAGTGATTTCATTGTTTCATCGTTTCAGAATAAGCAATAGCTAAACTTTATATGTGGGCAAGTTATTTCTCTTCCAAAGCCTTTAAACACACATGCCTGATCCTGAGAGGCCTAGGCACCAGGTTTGTATAATTTTTGGTGGTGCCCAGAATGGGTCCAAGTCCTGCTCCCCATTCCTGCCTTGTAAGCCGATTTTATATATATATATATTTATATAAACTTTAACAACTTTAACCCTAACATATCAATTTTTAAATGTTACATTCTGGTTATTGGGTCAGATCCTCAGCTGATGTAAATCAATGGAGCTCCATCAAAGTCAATGATGCTATGCCAATTTACACCTGTTTAGGATCTGGCTCATTATTCCTATCCGTTTATTGATTAATTTAGCTGAACTCTTTGAATGTCTGAATTAACGTATCTACAGGTTTATGTGTATATGGTACGGCAGATTAAGCTGCTTCTTGGTTTTGTTACTTCATTGCTCCAATGTTTCCATTCTCTAACCTGCCCTGAAGAATTTCTCCCCCAAGGAACATCCATTTCTTAAATCTCCCCTAGACCACAGGGAAGAGTTCTTATCTGTCTAATATACAGGAAAGGTGGTTGTTTAATAAACGTTTCCATTTTATTGTTTGCATGCTCTTGCTGTTACATTCAACACGCCGTTCATTCCTGTACAGCTGTCCTGTTTAGCAGCACTTTCTGGTTTCCAATGTGCAGTTGGAAATCTGTTAAATGTCGTTCATTAGGTTTTAAAACACAGTTTAAATCACAGTTTGGGCCCAGTCCCTCTCCTTTTGAGCACAATGGGAAAACTCCCACGTCTCCCACTAACTACAATGGGAGCAGGGTCAGGCTCCTCAGCAAGATCTATGTTTGCAGATTCCTATTTGCTCTGGGTCTACCTCTCAGCTTCTCTCATTTTAATCCCCAAATCCCTCACGTTCCACACAAGTTTGGTGTCCATGGGCGCGGGGCCAGCAGCGGAGCCCCAGGCAGCATATGGGACCCCAGGTGGGGGGCCGGCAGCAGAGCCCCGGGCGGCAGCCAAGACCCCGGGCACAGGGCCGGCAGTGAAGCCCCAAACATTGGTGGAGCCAGGCCCACGTTCTTGAATATTGGTGAAGCACAGGCACTATGGGCCCATATAACTCGCTGCCTATGCTGAGAGGTGCTGAGCATTGAAGTTAGTGGGTGTTGTGAGAACACAATAAGGAATCAGGCTGTAATTTTATTTCAGTACAAATCATTGCTACAGCTAGCAGTAAATATTTGCAGGTTACCTGGCTGTTCCCTCACAGGGCAGCTATCCCAGATTTTCAGGCACAGCACTACTGGAGCTGAAACAGAGATCTGGGCAGAGGCAGACAGTTTCTGATGAAATAAGAGGCTAAGTTGAATAAGTGCATTCAGAATTGTAAATGCAGAGTGGCTAAGAAAAAAATACCCTGAAGCTGCTGGTGTGTTTGTGCTGGTGTGACTGTCTCAGGGTGAGTTTCATGTTGAGATTTTGAGTTCCTTCAGAAGAGGAAACTAACAGATATGAACCCATGAAAAACAAAACTGGAAAAACACATTCATGCATGAAGCTCTGAAACGAAGGTGTCTAGTTTCACCTAGCCCTTGTGTATTGCTCACAAGGCAATGCACAGATCCAGGACATCCGCTATATGATATAAACCAGATGCTGAGTCAACTGAAGTCTCAACAAATTTTCGTGACAATGTTAAACTCCTAATTTTGTCACCCAAACAGACAAGGGTTCAGTTGTGGCAAGTGAGTAAAGCCTGACTCTGGAGCCTGTGTGCTCCAGCTCCCACCAGCTGAGCACCTACCACTTGGTGCAGATCAGCCCTGGACTATGTGGCGTTGCCTTAATTGACTCCGCACTGGAGTTGGCCAGTCTAGAGACGCAACGATCAAGTGGGGTTACATCACTGGTATGCCAAATGCTTGAGTATGGATGGTCTTCCAGTGACCTGGCAGAGTGCAATGACTTGGCAATCGCACGTGCATGGAGGTGGCGAGAAGCAGTCTGAGGACCTGACAAGAAGACAACCCTCAAGTCCCGTCTCTGTATGATCCATAAAATCATCTTCTGATTCTTTCATTCTATTCAAAACTGAGCACAACTTGATTACAAACACTCATAAAGTTTATAAATGTTTCTGTTACCTGTAACTTATGACTGAACATTGCAGAGTTTCTAAACTAAAAGCTATGAACTTCTGTGGAAGAAAAGCCTCTAGACCAAAATGCATTCAAGTATATTATGCTTTCAAAAGTCCTCCACAACTACTGTGCCATAAATATCAACCTCCGGGGACAAGATGAGCCAAACTGCAGAACTGGGATCCAGATTTCTATGTGCCTCCCATCCAAGCGCAGTAGCATTCAATGTAGGATTTTGAATCTGGCCCATCTTTAGTTATTAACCTTTAAAAATAAAACAGTTGAAAGAGGTTCAAGAGAGCTTTTGTGATTTACATCGAATAAAAGCATGTAATTTTAGAGTTAAGGAAAATGCTTCAGACTTACTTTGCCCTGTAACATTAAAATCCACAAAATGACGTGCTACTTGCATTGCATTCTACATGATTGTTCTGGACTCTGTCTGGAGGCAAATCCAGGATTCCAAGACTGTGGAATATGAGGTCGAATATTTCATTTGTTCAGCATTTGCTTTGATGCCAAGTTTAACAGAGAAGGGAACCATCTGAGGCTGCATAAGAAATGCATCTATCTCACCTTCCACTTCTGTTCCTTAAAATTTTATTTTCAGCTTTGGCTCCAAGAATTTGTGCAGGCCCTTTGAAACTAACATACTATAACTGAAGCATTAAAATCCACCATGGCCTTGATGACTGCCATGAATAGCCTAGGAACAACCACTGCCCTAACATTCAGCTTCCACACCAATCTAACCTAGGATCATATGAAATGTAACTATATGGCTCACTTCCATTTTCCAAGTTAACAAACACAGGGACAGCCACCTTTCCATCTGCGACTTGGGTTCTGGTGAAGGAGCCCTAGCAACTGTCTGCCTGTGCAGAGAAACTAGATAGAGGGACAGAGGGGTGAAAGGAAACGTGGATAAAAGATTAAGAGAAAAGAGTAAGTACCTCTTTTCCCTTCCCCCCAACCCTCCTGTCTTCTTTTCATACAAGACCTGATCCAGCACCCATTTGAAGTAATGGTGTCTTTCCACTGACTTAAATGAGCATTGGATCAGGCCTTTAGTTCCCCGTTAACTTTTTATTTCTCAGCTCCCCTTCCTTCTTGTGACTTAAACAGGATTTTTATTCCTTTCCTTATTCCTTTTTTTCTTCCCTCATCAATATTTTTCTAATTTAACTCCTGCCCACTTGCTTCTTTTCAGCTACGGTCTGTCCCTTAACACAAATAAAGTCTTGTTTTGCATTTCACATTAAATATTCAACCAAGCTTCATAAGAATCCTGAAAAGTCATTAAGGATTATTCCTATTTTACAATGGAAAAATGAGGGACAGACAAAGTAGGTGGCTCAGAAACATAGATTCTAAGGCCAGAGGAGACCATTATGATCATCTAGTTTGACCTCCTATATATCACAGCCACAGAACTTCCCCAAAATGATTCTTTTAGAAGAACATCTAATCTGGATTTTAAAAACTGTCTGCTAGATTGAAGAGCCCATTAGCAAATATTTGTTCCTGATGTAGCTAGTTATAGATTATGACCTCTCCCCTTAACCTTCTCTTTGTTAAGCTAAATAGATTGAGCTCTTTGAATTTATCACTATATATCATATTTTCTAGTCCTTTAATAATTTTTGTGGCTCTTTTCTGAACTCTCTCCAATTTATCAACATCTTTCTTGAATTGTGGGCACCAGAGCTGGACACAGTATTCCAGCAATGGTTACACCAGTGCCAAATACAGAGGTAAAATAACTTCTCTACTCCTACTTGAGAGTCCCCTGTTTATGCATCTGTTATTTTCTGGGGTGCAATGCAGAGCTGTGAGGGGTTGTCACCACTTACGCTGCACTCCTGGGTGCCATAAAATGCTTTACTGCTGTAACTTCCTGCCTGGGACTGTCAGTCAGCAACAAGCAAGCAGGTCACATACTGATTGTGCATAACTGCAACCCTGGTCCAGCAACTCTGACCCTGCATCCTACCAGAAACACACCAGTCACACTACCAGGTCTCTACTAGCCTTGGTTACTACTTGCAGGGTAACGACAACACATTCCCCACCCTGAATTTTCCCAAAAACGTGTGCTCTGTAATGTCCAGCACTCTCCTAGACAGTTCAGAAAAATAAGGGGTAGTCGTGTTAGTCTGAATCTGTAAAAAGCAACAGAGGGTCCTGTGGCACCTTTAAGACTAACAGACTATTAGTCTTAAAGGTGCCACAGGACCCTCTGTTGCTTTTTACAGAAAAATGTTAGTTTGTTCCTCTAAGGACATAAAAGCACATCACAGCTTATTAGCTTAGCTGGGTAAGCACACCCTTCCATTTAAACACAGCACTAAGTTAGTTAATAGTAATAATAGAACAAATTTATTAACAATAAGACATAAGTTAAGTGATGCCAGGTAAAAGGAATAAAGTTAGAAAGGGGTACAAGCAAATAAAAGTGAAAACACACATCTAAACATCTAAAACTTAATCTAGCAAGGTACAGGCTTTGTTCAAGATGGTTTCTCTCACCAGTCATTCTTCTTCCCAGCCATGGCTGACTTTCCCTCAGTCAGGACCTTCCACAGCAGTACAAAATGCTAGTTCCCCTTGTCTTCTTAGGTGAAAGATCTTTACCTAAGCAGGTTTCTCACCTGTATTAAGTTTCTAGAAACTTCAAATTCCCCACCACTACCCCTTGGTTGAAAGATCAGCTTGCAAGAGTTCTGTTCCCTTGTGTCTGTCTAGTGATAGATGGCAAAGATGAGGTCTTTTCTGAAAGATAACGACACACTGGTGATTAATATCATTGTGAAATTATGTATTATTGCTATATGGGGAAACATGGATACTTAATGATACTTCATGATATTATGCTTTAAAATCTGTGACCCAACTGGGAAGAAACAGACAGAGGCAACCCCCAAAGACTAGTTCTTTAATTTACTGGATATATTTCATTAATGTCATACATATGTGAAAGATTAATTTCTATCCAGAATCCATTTTAAAATTTGTGTAAAAACAAGTATGGATTTTAAAATCATTTAACTTTTATGGCTATTCGTATAAATTAGTGCTTGGCTCATAAAAATGTGTAAACATTAAAATAAAATTTTATATAAATAAATGTATGACTTTTTTCAAGGCAAACAAAATGAATCCCTTTGTTAGTATCTAGAGTTAATCAAAAAGTGACAAGGTATGGTTTTGTTTTTACAAAAAAACCCAAAACTGAAATTCAGGATTTTGACTAGCTCTATTAAGAGCATTCAGTACAATTTCTTTAACTACTGCAATATTAGAGGAACAGGGTTTTTTGCAGGGGGAGGGGAAATGAGAGAAACATACAGGCCTATTGGTGGTTTAATACTGTGGCAGCAGCTCTTGTCAGCCCTGACATACTCACTATACAACACACTATTTCATAATCTATATCTAAAAGATGTCCTGTAAGATATTGGAAAACTAATAATTCACCGATCATTAATATTCTTGCATTATGTATATATGAGTTGTGTTCAAAATTATGAATGTGTGCTAAAATTACGTTCTTAAAATGTGTGTGGCAAACAATGCACAAGTCCTGTCTGCCTTAGATAAAGGAATGTGTATTCGTTTGTCTGACCAGCCTGGGCATCAGGCAGAGAAAATGAAGGTACATTTATGTAAAAGGTAAACAAAGCCATCAACCTAGCAAGTGGTGAAGACAGCCTCTTGTGGGATCTGAACCTCTAGTGACAAGCAATTGAATCAACTGATTGTATATAATATTACTGTATTATAAAAAAGTGTCTCAACTAGGGTCTTTTGTGAAAGCTATTAACGTACTGGTGATTGATATCATTGTGAAATGTGTGTATTAACACTACTTGAGGAATTAGGTATATTTATTGATATTCTGCTTTAAAGTCTAACTAAACACAGGAAGAAACTGTTTTTTCCCCCAGACAGGAGGGAAGGTAGCCATCTATCTGTCTCCAGTGAAATTAAGCAAAGTATGACCAAAAACAATGGAAGCCCTATTTACATACAAATCAGCAGGAGAATGGGAAGCCCACAGAAAGTGAAGAACAACATGATGTCATGCTGAGCCTGGGGACAAAACAGTGGGTTTCAGAAGATACAAGGAAGGAGAAGAAGCCATCTTGGCATCCATCACTGGACAGATAAGTGGCCACAGCTCTTGCAAGCTGAGAAAGATTGGCCGTTTAACCCAGGGGTTTGAAGTCTCTGGGAGCTGACTATGAGTGAAAAACCTGCCTAGGCAAAAATATTTCATCTAGGAAGACAAGAGAAACCAAAACCTTTACTTCTGTGGAAGGTCATGACTGAGAGAAAGTCAGCCATGGCTGGAAAGAACAGGGGTGGCTCCAGGCACCAGCGCACCAAGCGCGTGCCTGGGGCTGCAAGCCGCGGAGGGCGGCCTGCCGGTTTCCATGAGGGTGGCAGTCAGGCAGCCTTCGGCGGCATGCCTGTGGGAGATCCGCCAGTCCCGTGGCTTCAGCAGCAATTCGGCGGCGGGTACGCCTAAGGCGCAGGACCGGCGGACCTCCCGCAGGCATGCCGCCGAATCTGCGTTACCAGTGGACCGCCTGCAGGCATGCCGCCAAAGGCTGCCTCACTGCCTTGCTTGGGGCGGCAAAATACATAGAGCCGCCCCTGGGAAAGAAAAGGATTAGTAAGAAATCTACCTTGAACCAAGGCAGTAGCTTGTTGTGTCTTGCCACTAGAAAGCATATTTTACTTTTATCTGCTTGTAACCATTTTCTTTATCCCTTGTACTTTAACTTACATAAAAGCTCTCTCTTCTTGTTAATTAACTTGTTTTACTTTTAATCTTTGGATCAGACCCTTGGACATAAGAGGCTAATGAAGTATGAATGAAGTAACTTCCCAGTACCAGTGCAAGAGATCAGCAAGCATTCCTCCTAGTTTTCCATGTAACTTCTATACATGCAGTCCCAAATATGACAACCTCCAAAGTCATTTCAGTTTCACAACTGAAAAAGTACAGCTGCTAAAAGCCTTTTCCAGAACCTCCCCTCACCCCACCATCTGCACATGATATTCACAGTGCTGTGGCTACGTCCTCACTATGGGGGGGGGGGGGCGATTTAAGATACGCAAATTCAGCTACACGACTAGCGTAGCTGGATTCGACGTATCCGAGCCGACTTACTCCGCTGTGAGGACGGCAGCAAATCGACCTCCGCGGCTCCCCCGTCAACGGCGCTTACTCCTACCTGCGCTGGTGGAGTACAAGCGTCAATTCGGGGATCGATTGTCGTGTCCCGACAAGACGCGATAATTCGATCCCCGAGAGATCGATTTCTACCCGCCGATTCAGGCAGGTAGTGAAGATGTAGCCTGTGTTTCAACAGAAGTGCTTCTTAACTCTAGTTAAAGTAGTAAACAGTGCTTTTGTCTATTTAAAGTAGCAACTAACTTGATTATTTCTCTGAGTGTTCCAGGAGAGGGTTGGACACCTCAGAGCAGAAGGTTTGGGGAAATTCAGGACTAGGAGTGCATCAGGGTCACCCAGCAAGTAGTAACCAAGGCTGGTGGAGACCAGGGTGAGGCTATTGTGTTGTAGGCAGGCTGCTGGGGTCAGAGCACTGAACCAGGGCTGCACAACACACAGACACTTAAGGAACTGCATGTTTGTCTATTGGCTACTGGTGTCTGGGCTGTAAGCCATATCAGCAGAGCATACAAGGCAGCAAGGGCTACAGGAAAGGCGATGACAACTTCTCACTGGTCTGGGTTGAACCTGTAGAATGTGACAGTGTGCAATGCTGAATTGCCACAAGAATACTGTGGATAAAATACATACCCATGTGCCACCATTGGGGCACCTCATTGTGGCTGTGATTGAGGATTAGCACCATTCAGGACTGATACCTTGTGATGGGACACACCCTCATCCTGGTATGAAGGAGGCTGACGAGTCCTCTGGGTCTGTTCCTGGTTAATGAGGCACACCTGTAAGGCTTGCTCAGCTTGGAGGGAGAGGAGCTTAAAAGGGGGAAACTTACCCAAGGAAGGGGTGTTGAACAGGAAGAAGGTTGCTATGCTCGGGGCTGCTGGGAACAGAGTGAGTCCAGCTGAGGAGGAGACAGCTGGGGGCCACACCATACCCAATGCACCCTGACCGATGGTAGAACAACACGCCCCAGAAAGAGGGGTAGAAGGTAAACACCATAAAAGGGCAATAGACTCTGTTAGACTGAATCCTTAGAGCTAACTCTCAAGGGGCTGCCTGAGAGACTGATCCTTCCCTCTCTTGCAAAGAGGAAGGAGGAACAAGAGCCAAACCCTGTCCTGTGGGTGGTAGTCCATACAGAGATCCCCGACAAAGACTGCCAACTGGTGAAGAAGAGTTGGGGGGGGGGGCAAATGAAGAACAGTGGGAACTGCAGAGGTGTCCAGGGAGCCTGTCCTCCCTACATGTCCCACTTCTGTCAGTTGGTCACACCGCATTCCCTCCTCGCTCTCCAGGATTTGTGGTGCTCCATTTTGGCAACTTAGCCTGACAGCCAGGTCACTGTATAGTCCTCCCCTTCCAGGTTAGGAGAATCCCACTGGACCAGCTGTCCACATGACATTCCAGACTGTCTTCCACTCCAATGCCATGTCCTGCACCAATTTCCTAGCAACTGGTAGAAAAACTCAGGCCAGCCCACTACTTGGAGTCCAGCTGAGGGACCCTATGTCCATTTGCTTCCCAGACCCTGTTGTTATTTCCCTGGAATCTTTCCTACACCCTTCTCTATCTTCTGTCCCCTTCCAACCACCCTCAGTTTGCCAGCCCAAACTGCCTCTTCCCAGGGAGTAATTGTAGACTACCTCCCCTCTTTGACTTCTTGCCAGACTGTAGACCCATACAAACCTCACTTCTCCCAGGGAGTGACTACACCTCCAGAGAAGTACCATCCCCTGGGGTGGTTTGCATATATTGCTTCAAACAGGTACCAGCAACTGAAGGAGACAAAGAAAGGGCTTTGGGCATAAAAGGCTTAGTTTAAACTTCAGAGTTTGGCACAGCAAATGGCCATGACTTTTAGTTCCAACCCTGCTGCCATGGTCCCCATAGGACTGATGGGAACTAGTCATAAAGCACTGAGATACTTCTTTTTTGTTCCTTCTCTGTAGTCTTATCCTAAAATAAATGTCCTCTGCTTTGAAAGAGCTGTTTGGGCTACTGGTAAATTGCTGTCTTTGTCCTTGGAGAGAAAATAAAGAGCAGGAGCTGATCAGACCTGCTTGGGATAATCACAGTGAAGTGCAAGAGGACTGCAGCCTAGAACCCGGGTCTGGAGAGAGAGCAGGGACAGATCCTTGCCAAGACAGAGGTGATTGCTACAGACCTGATACCTTAACAGGGCATTCCTGGAGCAGATCACAGAGATAGTTAAAGATGCAGTTACCCGGAAACTATTGTTGGAATTCCCTCGGACACCTTTTCTACTTGGCTTATCCACAATATCTTGTCCAGTTCTGGGAGAGCACTTCATCCAGTTCTCTGGGATCCACAAAACTCAGTTTGACTCCAGATTTCGTCACTCAGGTTTCTTTATTTGGCATGCAGCAAAGCTATGCTGAGTTGATCAGACTCAAGCATAGGAGGTGGGTATAGGGAATACCACACGTGAAAAGTTACACAGAAAACCTCTTCCTTCATATACATTACATTGCATCACCTGTTTTTTGGATTGTCTTGGTTACTTTGCAGGATCCAATTCCCGTGCAGCATGCTCTGTCCATGGATTGTCCATGCTCAACTGAGTCTTTGCCTTATCTCTACATTCCTAACTTATCTTGTCCATTGTCAATAAGTGGTTCCCTGGGTCTTCTCCCTCTTATGTTAGCGGGCTCAGACATTCTGTCTTTTTACCCTACTGACCTATTTACTTATTTTAGTTAGCACAAACATAATGTTCACAGCCTAATGATCTCTTTACCTCCCTTCTTCTATCCTCCAAGAAATGAGGCTTCCTTCCAGGTGCTATGTACTCATGCCAGCATTCTGAATGGATAGGGGCATGCCTTTATCAAGGCCAGAGAAAAGGACACTTCAATAATTGAGGCATAAGATGATAATGAGCTTGGACAAGTGTTAATTACTCATGTCAACTACATTCCTTGCTTCTGTCTTTATTTTAATATTAGCATTTGTTTCTTCTGCATCATATTCCTGTCCTTCTGTGCTCTCTTTCTCGAGTTTTATTACCCAGCAACACGTGCTTAAGACCATAGTTGTAATTATTGGACCCACCATTCATATTAGGCTTAAAGTATAAACCAGAGAGAGCAAACTCACTTCCTCTGGTACAGCCCACCAGTGTGTAATTCCACATTATAAACTTGCTCTGCCTTTAAAGCCTCCTTCAACAACTTTAACTTTGCTTTTATTTTAATTACAATATAAAAATATTTCTATTTATCATCACAGGAAATTTAAGTGTGAAACAGAACATAGACCAATTAAAACAATGTTCCTTGGGTGCTTACAAGAAGCGGCCCTCTTCAACCACCACACAACACTTGTCATCACCAGCATAGGCAGTTTTTATTTTACCAGTGTCCGAGCATCTCAACTGTACTTTGCAATTTGGAGACTGATCCCCCAGAGTGAACCCACATGCCGGCGACTCTGCCTGTAAGTGAACCCCAGGTACAAACAACAATACAGGTCTGGGGCTTTCCAGACCTTGCATTGTCTTGCAACAGTATTTGAGGAGGGAAAACAAACTTCTTTCATGCCATTTGAGTACTTTTCATGTTTCACTTCATGACACTGGACCCTTGTTAACTTTCTTACACTATTCCCTTAGTATTATTTTCCTTGTACCAATTTTTTAACTTTTTTCCTGTGGTGATAAGAGGCAACTTTCTTTGTTCTGTGTCAAGTAAAGCCTCTTACTTTATATAGCATATATTTCCGTATAGAGCACGTCGTTGTTTTTTGCCTTTTACCTTTCATTATTGGAAATTAACGTTATCTTGTACATTTAAAAAAAACCACTTACAACATCATACATATAAAATAGTTAACCTCTTTATCAATAAATTCTTGACTTTGTTGACTTTCAAAATACAATTCTCTAGATGCTAATTCAGGCTGAAACACGTGCTAATGTCATGGATGCAGAACTTCTAGTGATAGCTTCTGTTGAGACACTTGGTCATGTTCCCACAGTGTCTGTCGGCTTGGATTCAGAGTGACATACCACTCCCAAACAGCCCAGCTCCTGTGTCAAGCTCCCTGCTGTTTTGTTCCTGCCCCACCTTGGCAGACTTATATATTTTAAAAGTTTACTTTTTTTGTCCATAAAGTCCTTTCAGTACTTCAACCATTTTTGACAAAATCCCAGTCACTGCAGACTGGTGAAATTCAATAACACTTGGCACAATAAACTAAACATTATTAAACAATATTTCCTTAATAGATTTAATCCTAAATCATTAGTTGGGTTTGTTTCCCATCTAGGGCATTTCAATCTTTTATAGAATTCTTTTTTCCATTTACAAAAGCCTACAATATAGGTTTTCACTTCCTAATAACCTTTAATTTACACTACAGAACTTTTGGATAAGCATGTTAGTGGTTAAGCTCCATTTCTTATACAGTATTCACTGATTTTTCTGGTGTTGGGCTGGGTTTCTGCTTCCAAAGCACACAGCCATCTGAAAAAGAAAACACAACCTATTGAGACTTCTCTTTGGAGTCTCTCTAGGATTTTGATTAAATACATATTACCCCGGTTATGATCTACACTACATGTTCCAAGGGAATGAACCTTATTTCCACAGTGCCACCCTTCTCCTCTATTTGCAATACAATGCAATAGCCATATTAACTTTCAAAGGATGTGTAACTGTTTTTGTGCTTAAAGCGTTTCCATGTACCCCTATCGAAGTGATTGTCTGATCACTCAGAGCCACCTTATGCCTTGGAGTTTTTAACATTGCTACTCTAGTGACCACCACCTCCCCTTGCTATTATTCCAGACGAGGGTTGCTAACCCTCCACGATTGGCCTGGAATCTCCAGGAATTAAAGATTAATCTTTAATTAAAGATTATGTCATGCGAAGGAATATGTCCTCCAGGAATATGTCCAACCAAAATTGGCAACCTTATTGTAGACGTGCACTGTCTCTCTACCTTTTTATTTCTTAAAAAAACAACAAGGAGTCTGGTGGCACCTTAAAGACTAACAGATTTATTTGGGCATCAGCTTTCGTGGGTAAAAACCTCACTTCTTCGGATGCATAGAGTGAAAGTTACAGATGCAGGCATTATATACTGACACATGGAGAGCAGGGAGTTACTTCGCAAGTGGAGAACCAGTGTTGATTCTTGTTTATTTCTTGTCCTGCAGCTCTTTCATGACTACAAAAGGATCCAGAGTCTCTTCCAACTATACTGATTCTGGCCATCTCTGCCACAGCCATGCCCTCTAGTCCTTATTTAAAAAGATGTTGAACTTCATGAACTCACTGAAGGTAACAAAGGCAGATAACACCAGCTACTTGTGTTCGGCTTGAGATGGGGAAAGAAATAAGAAATATAGCGAAGACTACAGGAAACATTGGCAGCTGCTCAAAAAGTGACTCGGTTTTTGCAAATTTTAATGAAAGATTCAAATGGATTTTTAGTGGAATCTTTTAAAAGCCAATTCATTTTAGACCTACAAAATGGAGTTTTATAACCCAGGAGCATTTGTTTAGGTCCTTAAAACCTTGCATAATTAAATGTATTTGCATTTATTTTAAACAGCTTGCTCAATGCCACTTGTGTTGCTCGAATTATTATTATTTTTTTTTAACCCAGATTGCATTCCCTACATGTACATTCGGAGGCAGCCAAGTTCAGATGGAAACCCCTTATTTTCTTTTACTGATTTTAACTAAATTGTCCACAGTCAAATGATTGTCCTGAAGTTCTGGGGCTGATCCTGCTTGAGCAGGGGGTTGGAGTAGATGACCTCCTGAGGTCTCTTCCAACCCTAATCTTCTATGATTCAAATCAGATTTCTCTCTGCCTACAGCAGTCATTTACAATTGATTTAGAGACCATTCCTTTGGGAAAATGTCCTGTTTTCCTTCAGAATAGCTGTAAAGATTTCTGGGGACAAAAGCATAATGGTGATACTCAGGAGCCGCACCATGTCCTTAAAAGGGGGAGAGGGCCACTGGCGCCCGACCCTCACACCATGGGCTCCCTCGCTGCCTCTTCTCCCCCCACCCCGCTTCCCACTTGCTCCTTTCCACCCTGTAGCGGGGCCGTCACCCTGCTCCAGCCCTGAAGGGGTTAAAAACAGCCCTGAGAAAGGGCTGCCTTGGGGAGCCAATAGGAAAAGGCTGGGAGGCAGCCAATCAGGACCAGGCTGTGCCCTATAAAAGAGCTGCAGGGCCAGGAGCCAGAGGAGTTTCACTCTAGCCCTGGAGTGGAAAGGGCTAGCTGCCTGGGAACAAGGTAACTGAGGTGGAGCAGTGCTGGGAAGGGCAAAGGGAGCTGGGGAGCACCTGCCTGGTAAAACCCCAGGCTGCAGGCCTTGTTGAAGGCCTATGAAGGTTCTGGGGCTACAGAGGTGCAGCCGGGAACAGGCAGAGGCAGCTGGTCCTACCCCCTTGCCAATGATGAGTGGCCATTACAGACTGCAGTCTGCCCGAGTGAGCGGGGGCTAGATGATGACTGGCAGTAGCCACTGAGGCAAGGTGGGTTTAGAGGGTTGTGGGTTCCCGTGGAAGCAGAAACCCAGAGTATGAGGGTACTGCAGTGGGCAGAGCCCTGAGGAAAAGGGCACCAGGGTCCAGGAGGGACACCGGGGCCCTAAAGCAGGTGAGACACCGGCCTGCAGAGGGTGCTCTGGAGCTGGGGTTGAGCTAATTCTCAGGACGACCAGTAGGAGGCACCGCGCTGGTGAGTCTCCGTTCACTACACGCCCCCTCCCCCATCCACTCACCCTTAGGGCCAGAAAAGAGTGTTCCAGGGTCCCTGGTGGTACTTGTCACCACTTGACTTCCCCTTGCATAATTTGTTTGACTATCAGGGTTCCACTGGACTGCACTGAGTTGTACTGACATAACTAGGTTTTATTATCAAACCAACCACTTCCCCCCCCCCTTCTTATTCGATGTGACATTTAACACTTTTACTACACCAGCCTGCTTAAACTTTAACATCTGCATAAATGCTCCTTTTAACTCCTCACTCTGTTTCCTTAAATCACTTATCTCCCAAAGTGACATATTTCTCAGCTGATTTTCCCCCTCCATGTCTGAGCTTATCTTTGTACTCATTCTTTAGTTACAATTACTGTTCTCTCCATGATCACCCATGGGTCTTATTCTTTAAAGTTTCAGTGGCATTCAACAGACCTTTCCTGTGCTCTGCCCAGGGCTGGCTCTGGCTTTTTGGCTGCCCCAAGCAAAAATTAAAAAAAAAACCTGCGGCCGGAGCGCGGGTGCAGGGGGACCGGCTGGGAGGGGAGAGGGCGGCCAGGGCTACAGCAGGGGCACTGCCACGCAGCCTCTCCCGCTGCGCTGCCGCCTGCCGCGAGGGCAACGCTCCGGTCGGAGGGGAGGGAAGGAAAAGGACTGCCCTGCAGGGCGCTCTGATTCTCCGTGCAGCCGCCCCCTACAGGGCGGCCTGAGAGCGGAACAAGAACAACAACAACAAAAAAAGCGGCCGTGCCGCCCTAGGATTGGGCAGAATGCCGCCTCCAACAATCTGCCACCCCAAGCACCAGCTTGCTCAGCTGGTGCCTGGAGCTGGTCCTGGCTCTGCCAAGCATCCTTTTACATAGGCATCCAATGTACCTCCCTGTATTCCACCTGCTACTGACCTTCTGTTTAGGAGAGACTTCTAGGGTATAATTTAATAACATGGTTTTCTGTTTCTTCTTCTTGCATTTCTTGTCTAACACTATTTACTGGATTTCCTTTTCAAACTGGTTCCAGTCTTCCCCCATCACTTACCAGGGGAGTACATAGGAATCTTCTTTAGATCTAACCCAATCCTCCACCACCCTGGAAACCTCCTCAAATTTAAGCCCTTCCAAAGCCATAGCTAAAATGCTGGGTTGCAGTCCTTGGCAGTAAAGCTATATGCATAATAAACTGTGTTACCTGTTCCAGGTGAATGGATCTGGGTCAAGTCACAGCACCACTAATGTTGAGAGTCCCTCAGAGACCTTTTCCACTTGGCTTATCCAGAACTCCCAGTTCTGGGAGAGCACTTCAGCCAGTTTCCTGGAATCCAAAAAACTTCGTTTGACTCTAGATTTCGACACTTAGGTTCCTTTATTTGGCATACAACAAAGCTACACTGAGTTGATCAGATGCAAGCTTGTGGGTGGGTATAGGGCAGCATATCATCTGAAGTTATACAGAAAACTTCTTCCTTCATACACACTTACATTGCATCACCTGTTTTTGGATGGGTTACTTTGCAGGAACCAATCCCTATGCAGAATGCTCTGTCCATTGCTCAGGACAGAGTCTTTACCTTCTCTCTACATTCCTAATCTAACTTGTCCATTGTCAATAAGTGGTTCCCTGGGTGTTCTCTCTCTCTCTCTCTCTCTGAGCCAGCTAAGATAATTCTGTCTTTTTAGCCTACTGACCTATTTACTTATCTTAATTAGCACAAACTTTCTGTTCTTAGCCTAATGATTTGTTTACCTCCCTAATTCTGTCCTCCAAGATATAAGGCCTCCCTCCAGGTATTAATTACTCATGTCAGGGCAGGACTCAGCTACAACTGTGACAGGAGGATATGCTGAAGGTGCAATTAAAGAGAAAGGAGAAGAACCGAGAGAGGACAGTGTCATGGAAGCTAAGGGAGGACAGTATTTCAAGAAGAGCATGGTCAAAGGTGGCTGACAGGTCAAGAAGGATGAGGATGGAGTACTGGCTTTGGCTAATTTGGCTTTGGCTAAGAAGAGATTATTAGAAACTTTGGCAGCGATAGTTTTTGTTGAGTGCAAGGGGTGAAAGTGGATTGGAGAGGGTCTAGGATGGAGTTGGAAGAGAGGAGCTCCAGGCAATGATTGTCAATAGTGCATTCAATGAGCTTACAGATGAAAGGGAGAAGAGAAAGGAATATGAAAGTGCCCAATTGACCTAGGTCAAGAAGTCTTGCCAGAAAGATTTGAGTGCCTTCTTCACGATAAATGAAAACACTGATAAAGCTTTATAAGGCTGGTATGCTGTGCTATGGGAAAATAGTTGATACTTGGCAAAGCGAGGGCCTGGAAGCAATTTCCAAAGGGATTGCTGAAAGAGGTGAAGCAGTCTGGAGTAGGTATTTGTCAGGCTGAGTGGTCCGAGTCTGAATTCCAGAGCTAAGGTTTGAGTCAGGAGTCTGAACCAAAGGTTGGAACCGGATTACCAGAAGTCAGGAGCAGGGTTGGAACAGGATGGGAACAAGACTGGGTGCAGGACAGGTTGGAGTGGTGGAGGAGCAGGGCTTGGAGAGACTAACACAGATAGGCAGAGAGTCTGTGGGCATGTGTGTTGAGCAGCCAGTGAGATGCTGCTGCTAGGGTTAAGAACCAACTTGTTGAATTCCTCAGTCAATCTGGCAGGACGATCCATCAGGCAGCCTAACAGGCTCCTTAGGACATTAGAAGTATTGAGCAGGTGCAGCTGAAAGTCTTACTCCTGACAGTATCAAATACAGTTGTGTTCTCAAATGCTATGCTAAAGCTAGGTTTTCTACACCAAAAAGGGATGCTAGAAGCCATTCCCATATGGTTCATAATTGCAGTTGAGCTCAAAAGCCTGAGAACCAGATTTCACTTATTCTCTGTGATCATGAAATATCAGTGAAAAACAAAGAGCCATGTCCTGACTTTTGATATTTTTGCAGATCTCACATTGACATCACTGGGAGTTTTATTTCAGATCAATGACAAAGATAGAGCTCCAGGGTCTGTGTTCCAAGAGGAGCCAAAAGGCTGGTGGTCTTGTTTCAGTCTAATGTGACATGGCATATTCCTATAACAAAGAACTGAATTTTTAAACACATTGTCACAATATTTTCTGCATCCTGATAAAGTAATGCTCAAACCTGAGCTACATTTGTCATGGCATTGCTAGCCTCTGTTTGCCAGAAGCTGGGAATGGGCGACAGGGGATAGATCACTTGATGATTTCCTGTTCCCTCTGAAGCACCTGGCATTAGCCACTATCGGAAAACAGGATACTGGACTAGATGGATCTTTGGTCTGACCCAGTATGGCTGTCCTTATGCTATGTTATAACATTCTTGAAATTACCTGCATATTATTTTCATTCTGGTTTTGTAGGTACATTATAAAACTGATCCAGAATTGTTACAAAAGCATACTCTTTGACTGGGACCTGATCCTCCTCCACTGAACTCAATGGGAGCTTAGCCATTGATTTTGATTTTGTGCACGATCAAGTTCAAGATCAAGAGGTACTTGGCTCTCTGTCAACCCATTGTATATATTCCCTTAAGCATTTGTAGTTTATATATTACTGGATGTAATGGAATTCTAAATGGATGGCTAAATGAGTTCATCAAAGTGCTCTCTGCTGACCAAAGTTTCCCAGAAACTAGCTGCTTATTCTACCATTGCTTATTATTAGTCCAAAAAAGTGAAGGCTTAATTTCTCTTTAAACTTTCCCTCTCTTGCAGTTGTAAGTAACATTTCAAAATATCTGGAAGAGTGCTAATATTCCCAGAATCTCCAAGAGGAGTTGTGGATAACCACAAAAGTATCATCCACATTCCATCATGGTAGTACATGGGGATATGATTTATTCAAAATCAGAGTACTTTAAACACATGCCAGGTCTAAGTGTGCATATTTCCAAAATGTTCCCCTTGAGATTCCACCTAGACTGCTTACAAATCTGGATCTGAAAAGCAACATTTGTGCAGTCCAAGATTAACAGAGTATATGACAGTGCTGTAAAATACCTACAATGTTAACGTGCAAAAGAAACCATCTGGGGATGTTTAACTGTTCTGACTGTGTGATACCATAACTTGGCCCAGAGAACTGGGGCCTCTTGAACAAAATCAGACATGACCAAATCTGCTAAACTCAGTCATAGATAATAATAATTCTGTTACAATGAAGTAGAAATTATCCATTATAGAATCTGTGACAACCGTTTGAAATGTTGTATGAGGTCTGCTGACCAGCAATGATTTTTGAATATTGAGCATATTAGGTTGTGTTACTGAAGACAGGCCTTCTGAGGAAAAATAGCCTCCATGGGCCCCATTGCATTTAAAGCTAATGGACAGCAATAGGGTCACCAACTTTCTAACGTCTGAAAACTGGATCCATCCTGCCCCACCTCTTTCCCCCCCAGGCCCTACCTTTGTCTTGCCTCTTCCCGCAAGGCCCAGAGAGTGCAGTCACAAGAGAGCTGCAGCCAGGCAGCCCTGCTGGCAAGCTAGGATGCTGCCCTCCTGCCCAACAACCCCCTGCCTCCCTTTGCACTGCGAGCCCGGCAACCCCCTTCCCTGCCTACTCAAGTCCTCCCTGTCCCGGAGCTGCTTGAGTGCATGGCCTGGGGAAGCGCTGGCTGCTAGGGACGCGCATGTTCCTTCCCTCCTGGGGCATGTTCCATGCCCGCTGGGAGCCTCTTGCCCAGCTCACCATGGGCTCCCACACTCTATCCTCCACCACAGCCCTGCAAACCAGGCTCCTCAAAGGGTTCGCCCGCTGCCCAAGCTGGTGCATGCATGCTGCTGCGGGGGCTGCCATGTAAGGGCCAGGTGACAGGTTGCCACTCACCCCTCCACCCCGCATGGGATAACCAGACTTTGTGTCCGGCCAGTAGATCTGACCGGATGGTGCCAGGTTCCAATTTTGACTGGACTTTCCAATTGAAAACTGGACACCTGGCAATCCTAATCAAGAACTGCATTCACTCATGTTTGCAGATGGGATCATATATTGATAGTAACAATGTTCTTGATATACAGAATTTGATACTGAATGAGCAATCAGCAACTGTGTTCTTGGGGCTTGATCCTGCATATATTGAAGTCCATGGTAAAACTGTCATCAAGGTCAATGGTATTAGATAGGGCCTTTAGCCTCCAGGGCCCTCCTGCTTGTCTTTACATATAGGCAGCCCCAAACAAGTCTAATCTTTCCAGTGCTCATGCTACTGCAGAAGAAGCTGGCAAAAATTAGAATTTGCCCTGTGAAACAAAACTCACATGCACTCGAGCTAGGCATGAGTTGCTGGGGCTAGCATAAAGGATCCATCATATGCAATATCTCTAAGAATGAACTTTCCTACGCTACAGCTATGTCCAACTTATTAACTGAGCAACATAGGCAGGTGTCTCACATAATTGTTTCTACATTCATTTCTTTTGTAATCCATTCTTAATAAATGGTATAGTTTAAGGTTTCCCCCCCTTCGTACACTCTTAAATATAATCTTAAGACATTACTTGGAAACAGGTTACCAAAAAAAAAGGTACTTTTCACATTAGGTGCAAATCTTGGCTCTCTTTGGGGAAGTTCAAATCTAGGGCCTGATTCTCCACTGCCCTGTACCTTATGGAGTCACTTATACCTGTTCACAGTGGTATAATGATAATATTCTGATTTGGGAGCATTTTGCATCCGCTGTACACGGGTGTCCATGACCACAGAAGGTGCAAGTTAATGAAGAATCAAGCTCTTTAATTTTGCATCAGGCCTCTAATGGAACAAACCAAACCTCCAGATCCAAATATGCCTAAACTTTGAGAAAGTTCAAATCTTGATACAAACTTTGTGGCTTGGGACCATCTCCAATCCCAAAAAGAGGAAACAGTGAGAAAACAAGCCAGTGACTATAACACGTGCACAGTTCAGGCAGCATAACATGGGAACTGACCCTATATTAGAAGACTTACGGGAAAGGTACACGACATGCTTCTGTGATTGTGTATCTTCAGAGTTATGATCAACCAAAATCATTTACTTTTACATTTCTAAAACAGAAATAGATTTTAATCTAGTTTGTTCCTTCAAATCCATTAGACGAGCTGTTTGAAATTTTAGCAGTGCTAGAAGAGAATGAAAAAATATGAAACTTGCTATTTTTGCTTGTTAGCGTAGCTATATCTATACATTATTGTTAACTCCTAGCTGATTCTGGGTTACCTCTGACTGTTTAATTGGAGTTGTAGATGGGGTTTTTTGTTTTTGTTCTTTTGCTTAATAAGTTTTGTTGTACTTCATATGAACATAAGCATGTTTTGGGACAGTTAGAGAGCGCTTCTGCCAAAGAGGTCTGTATACTGAATCATTTTAAATCCTTTGTAATATCAACTAACAAAATAAATAATACTCTAGGGCTCAACTGTTGAATTTAGGCAAGACCTGGACTGCTGTAGGGAAAACTCAAGGAAGAATTTCTCCCCAAGGCTCTCTGTTACATGGATACTGCTGAAATGGCAGATGGCAAGGGGGCCAAATTAAACCACCATCTAAATTAATATAAACCAATGGAATCATGACCAGGATGAATCTGGTCCAATCTGAGCTAGACAATGATGTTCAGTGAGGTGCCAGAATTTATAGAAAATCTTTATTAATGAGCTGGAAGAATGTATAAACATTACATTACATTACTTAAAAAGAGGACGCTACAATATGGAGGTGTTGGGAACACAAATGAGGACACACAACAAATAGATGGGCACAGAGGATATAGATCCAGCCTCCATTGAAATCGGTAAAAGCAGGATTAGACTATTAGATGGAGAAACAGTGCCTGGATTCATACCAAAAAAATGAAAGTAAACACCAAAGAGGAACAAATAATTACAAATGCAGATAACAAGAACAGCTGGAAAGCAGTAATTCCAAAACACCCGGAACATAAGGGAAAGCAAATTAGAGATGAGCTTGTAATACAATGTGGTAGCAAAAAATATCCAGGAACAGTGATGCCCTGTGGGAACTCTCGGACATTAGTGAGATAGCTGTCCTTCTCTATATGGCACTGAGACCAGACATACAATAGCATGCCCAGTTCAGAGCTTCCCACCACTCTCACTGCCAAGGCTACACACTTTTAGCATGCTAACTCAATCAGGGCTAGCGCAGGTATGTCTCCTCAAGATGGAAATTACACCTTCTGCTCAAAGTGCAGACATACCCTAAGTTTGTCTATGCTATGGTATTGAGGACCATCTAAGCACTTGGATGGATAGAAAGATAAATGATGCACTAATTAGCACATCCCTACAGTGGGGTAAGTCGGCTGCGATACGTCGAATTCAGCTACGCTATTCGCGTAGCTGAATTTGCGTATCTTAAATCGACCCCCCCTGTAGTATAGATGTAGCCTCAGCCAACCTGGACATGCTCCCTCCCCCCGACAGGAATGTCCACTCTGAGGGCATAAGCCACCATTAGAGCGAGAGGTTGTAGCTACTTTCTGCTACCACACATTCCTCTTCTAGTAGGCTACCCATCAACAGAGCTTTCTGCAGGGCTTAAGTTAACTTCTGCTGGCTTAAATAATGTGAATCTACATCTATATTTGATCTCAGAGGAAAAAGCGAGAATGAATGTCTCTATTTGGCTACAAGGACTTCTGTTCCTATTCCCGGACCTTGTACAACCAAGAGTGGAATCAGACACCAGACCTTGAGATGCCAGCATTACACACAGAGAATATGGGAAAGCAATGCATCCAGGAAGCAAGCAACGTGGAGAAATAATGTATCGTCTGTTTCTAACACAAAATGTGTTACCCAAAAGTTGTGTGACCTTCAACTATGCATTGACCTAAAGTATAAGGTTCAACATGGCTGTTACTCTAACTATCCTCAGTGCACAGTAAAAGAGCTCACGATTCTTTTTAAAACTTCAGGCCAAGATTTTCAAAAGTAACAAATGATTTTGGGTGCCCAAGTTGAAACACCATAAGAGCTCTTTATTTTAAGACAGTGTGGGCTCAGCACTTTCTGAAAATCTAGGCTTTTAATGTCTCAAATTGGGCACTCTAAAAACACACTAGTCACTTTTGGAAAATCTTGGGTCTTAGTGCTTTTAGAACCTTTAGAAGTGCCAGGAACTTTACTCCTTGAACAGAGATTCAGCCACCTAACATTTGATCCCCAAATCAGAGATCTGACCACATCTGTCATTCATAAGAGTGCCTCAGTTCAAACCATGTAGTTTGGACTGTGTTCTGTATCTAGTGATTTCCAGAAAATCCTGTTTTTCATTCCAGTGAAATGTTTTGGGTGGTAATTGCCCAACTTTACTTTTTAATGTTCGGGAAGTTTATCCTCTGGGAACATTCATGGCTGAACAGGGTAAAATGTTTCGCAATCCTGTTTCTAGTTTGGGCCTTGGGGGGGGACGACAGAAATTTAATGGAATATAATTTAAGGCTGTATTCTCCCTTTCTCTTCATATCCAGATGAAGCAACTTATTCAGACTCTGGTACACTATCATTTGCAATCCAATGCACTGACCTGCTTTTTCAGGCATGCTGTACTTCAAAGGTCTTCTACAGTAGAACCCTGCTTTGATGAACAATGATCTGACGAATGACCGGTTATATGAACCATTGCTGTCCCTTGATCAACGAGGTTCCCATCTGTGGATGTGAGCAGAGGTCACATATACTCAGAATGGGGGTACTGACCTTCCCACATTCTGATGAAAGCACCTCAGTATCAGATAAGGTATGCCTCAGAGAGGTTGCCACTGTTCTTTTTCACAATGGCAGAGAAATGTAAGACAACTGTGTTAATATTCTTTTAAAAAGTAAGATTATTGAAAGGCTGGACAGAGGTGTAACAACAACTGAGTTGGTACAGGAGTCAGGTGTAGAGAAATCAATTTCAGAACCAAAGAAAAACTGAAAAATTTTGTTTCATCAAGGGATGGTGAATGATTAATAAATAATTTTATGCACCATACTTACTGTAATTTAGAGATGTTCAATTTTATGAACTCCTCAATCCCCTGTTAGTTCATAAAATAGGCATTTGACTCTAGAAGATTAAATATTGTGATGAACTCTCCTCCTCTACTGGACAGGGATTTCTCTTGCTTGTCAGCTGTTTAGACTATTACGTAATTCTCATACAATGGATCATCTACTGCTCTCCTCCACTGCACCTCACCTTTTTCTCCAGCTGAGACCATCAGCAAGTATTGCTGATGTAAGGCTTGTCTACATAGTGTATAACCCCTGCCTTCTCCCGTACTTAAGTTTGTGTTCATTAAAGTGACCTGCGTCCACACATGTCTTAAAGCATACTAACTGGCTAGTTATACATATCCACTGAGGGTGAAGTAAATTCTTTTCATGTTGAGTTAGTGTGGACTAATGTTCTTGTGCACTGTAGATAGCTTCCCGTGACAGCATCTGCCTCATGGCCTGGGGTTGCCCTGCAGACACTCTGCTTTACTTTCCCTCTGAATTCCCAAAATAATCCACTCACAGCCAAGGTCTTTGAAACAATATTCCCCTCCCTCCTGGGATCTAATTCATTAACTATCAGTCAGCTCCCCAAAAGTCCCCTTTCCATTCATCCCTCAGGTTTTGTGTTCACAGTGCTCCTTCTGGGGGGTGGTGTTCTGACTGACTTCTCCCTCTCGGGTACACTTAGCAACATTTCTTCCAGCCCCTCCCTTCTCTGAATGGGCTTGAAGCCTCCTTTTTTTTTAGTCACTTGCTGTCAACTAATTACTTACTATCTTGATCCTCCCCAACCTGCCTTTGCTGACTCGGAGAGAGGGGAGTCTTGGACCCCATGTCCACTCTTTACAAGGCTCCTGGGCCCTTAAAGGAACTATGGGCTGGGGTGGCCCTATGCTTTCCATCTCCCAGACACGAACTGCTTCTGAGGACCATCTTCCTCTCTCCCACTGACTGCTTCCATTATTTTTTTGGCCGCCCACTTTCCCTGAATGTGTAGAATGCGGTAACTGGTCTCTCAGGGTAAGTCTACACTATGAAATTAGGTTGAATTTATAGAAGCCGGTTTTATAGAAATCGGTTGTATACAGCCGATTGTGTGTGTCCCCACATAAAAAGCTCTAAGTGCATTAAATCGGCGGACCGCATCCACAGTACCAAGGCTGGCGTCGACTTCCGGAGCGTTGCACTATGGGTAGCTATCCCACAGTTCCCGCAGTCTCCGCCGCCCATTGGAATTCTGGGTTGAGAGCCCAATGCCTGAATGATGCAAAACAGTGTCACGGGGGGTTCTGGGTACATGTCGTCAGGCCCCTCCCCCTCCGTCAGAGCAACGTCAGACAATTGATTCGCGCCTTTTTACCTGGGTTACCTGTGCAGACAACACACCACGCCAAGCATGGAGCCCGCTCAGCTCAGCTCAGCTCACCGTCACCATATGTCATCTGGGTGCCGGCAGATGTGGTACTGCATTGCTACACAGCAGCAGCTAATTGCCTTTTGGCAGTAGAAGGTGCAGTATGACTGGTAGCCTTCATTGGCGATCTGGGTGCTAGCAGACGTGCGGCTGCATTGCTACACAGCAGCAGCCCCTTGCCTTTTGGCAGTAGATGGTGTATTACGACTGGTTCGATCAGATGGTGGCTGAAACTCCGTATGTCCCCCAGTCATATTATGCTGCCTTCCCAATGATTACAGCGGCTATCAGTTGTAGTACACTATTTTCTGCCAAGTGCCTGGTATTTTCTGCCAAGCACCCAGAAGATGCCGAGGGCTATCAGTCATGCTGCACCGTTGGCTGCCAGCTTAAGATGTAAAAAAAAGATTTGTTCTGTATTCATTTGCTTCCCCCTCCCTCCGTGAAATCAACGGCCTGCTAAGCCCAGGGTTTTGAGTTCAGTCTTTGGGGGGGGCGGGGGGCATTCTGTGTGACAGTTGTTTGTGTTTCTCCCTGATGCACAGCCACCTTTGTTGATTTTAATTCCCTGTACCTGTACGCCATGTCGTCATTTGCCAGCCCCTCCCTCAGACAATAGTTTCGCGCCTTTTTTCAGACCAGACGAACATAGCACTGGGATCATGGAGCCTGCTCAGATCACCGCAGCAATTATGTGCACTATGAAGACCACGTGCATTGTCCTGGAGTATATGCAGAGCCAGGACATGCCAAAGCAAAACCAGGACTGGCCGATGAGGCGATTGCAGCGCGGCGACGAGAGTGATGAGGAAATTGACATGGACATAGACCTCTCACAAAGTACAGGCCCCAGCAATGTGCAAATCATGGTGTTACTGGGGCAGGTTCATGCTGTGGATCGCCGATTCTGGGCCCGGGAAACAAGCACAGACTGGTGGGACCGCATAGTGTTGCAGGTGTGGGACGATTCCCAGTGGCTGCGAAACTTTCACATGCATAAGGGCACTTTTATGGAACTTTGTGACTTGCTTTCCCCTGCCCTGAAGCACCAGAATACCAGGATGAGAGCAGCCCTCACAGTTGAGAAGCGAGTGGCGATAGCCCTGTGGAAGCTTGCAAGGCCAGACAGCTACCGGTCAGTCGGGAATCAATTTGGAGTGGGCAAGTCTACTGTGGGGGCTGCTGTGATCCAAGTTGCCAGGGCAATCAAAGACCTGGTGATATCAAAGGTAGTGACTCTGGGAAACGTGCAGGCCATAGTGGATGGCTTTGCTGCAATGGGATTCCCAAACTGTGGTGGGGCAATAGACGGAACCCATATCCCTATCTTGTCACTGGAACACCAAGCCACCCAGTACATAAACCACAAGGGGTACTTTTCAATGCTGCTGCAAGCCCTGGTGGATCACAAGGGACGTTTCACCAACATCAACGTGGGATGGCCGGGAAAGGTACATGATGCTCGCGTCTTCAGGCACTCTGGTCTGTTTCGAAAGCTGGAGGAAGGGACTTTCTTCCCAGATCAGAAAATAACCGTTGGGGATGTTGAAATGCCTATAGTTATCCTTGGGGACTCAGCCTACCCCTTAATGCCATGGCTCATGAAGCCATACACAGGCAGCCTGGACAGTAGTCAGGACCTGTTCAACTACAGGCTGAGCAAGTGCCGAATGGTGGTGGAATGTGCATTTGGACGTTTAAAAGCGTGCTGGCGCAGCTTACTGACTTGCTCAGACCTCAGCGAAAAGAATATCCCCATTGTTATTGCTGCTTGCTGTGCGCTCCACAATATCTGTGAGAGTATGGGGGAGACATTTATGGCGGGGTGGGAGGTTGAGGCAAATCACCTGGCCGCTGATTACGCACAGCCAGACACCAGGGTGGTTAGAAGAGCACAGCAGGGCGTGGTGCACATCAGAGAAGATTTGAAAACGAGTTTTGTGACTGGCCAGGCTATGGTGTGAAACTTCTGTTTGTTTCTCCTTGATGAACCCTCCGCCTCCCTCCACCCGGTTCACTCTACTTCCCTGTAAACCAACCACCCCATCCTCCCCTCCCCCTTCGAGCACCGCTTGCAGAGGCAATAAAGTCATTGTTACTTCACATTCATGCATTCTTTATTAATTCATCACACAACTAGGGGGATAATTGCCAAGGTAGCCTGGGATGGGTGGGGGAGGAGGGAAGGAAAAGGACACACTGCAGTTTAAAACTTTAACTCTTATTGAAGGCCAGCCTTCTGATGCTCGGGCAATCATCTGGGGTGGAGGTGGCCGGAGGCCCCCCACCGTGTTCTTGGGCGTCTGGGTGAGGAGGCTATGGAACTTGGGGAGGAGGGCTGTTGGTTACACAGGGGTTGTAGCAGCGGTCTCTGCTCCTGCTGCCTTTCCTGCAGTTCAACCATACGCTGGAGCATATCCGTTTGATGCTCCAGCAGCCGAAGCATCGACTCTTGCCTTCTGTCTGCAACCTGACGCCACCTATCATCTTCAGCCCGCCACTTGCTCTGTTCATCCCGCGATTCAGCCCGCCACCTCTCCTCTCGTTCATATTGTGCTTTTCTGTAGTCTGACATTGATTGCCTCCACGCATTCTGCTGTGCTCTGTCAGCGTGGGAGGACATCTGGAGCTCCAAGAACATATCATCCCGAGTCCGCCATTTTCTCCTTCTAATCTTCACTAGCCTCTGTGAAGGAGAAACATTTGCAGCTGGTGGAGGAGAAGGGAGAGGTGGTTAAAAAAGACATGTTTTAGAGAACAATGGGTACACTCTTTCACATTAAATTTTGCTGTTCACGTTACACAACACATGTGCTTTCGTTACAAGGTCGCATTTTTCCTCTTATATTGAGGGCCTGCCCGTTTGGTGTGAGAGATCACTCACTCAGTGCCAGGCAACAGATTTCGGCTTGTAGGCAGCCATGGTAAGCCACAGTCTTTTGGCTTTTTTAACCTTCTTAACATGTGGGAATGGTTTCAAACAGTAGCGCCCTCATTTCCCATACCAAGCACCCCTTGGGTTGGCCATTTAAAATGGGTTTGCAATGTAAAAGGAGGGGCTGGGGTTTCCGGGTTAACATGCAGCACAAACCCAACTACCCCTCCCCCACACACACACATACAATTCTCTGGGATGATCGCTTCACCCCTCTCCCCTACCGCGTGGCTAACAGCAGGGAACATTTCTGTTTAGGCAAGCAGGAACGGGCACCTCTGAATGTCCCCTTAATAAAATCACCCCATTTCAACCAGATGCTGTAAATGATATCACTCTCCTGAGGATAACAAAGAGAGATAAGGAATGGATGTTGTCTGCATGCCAGCAAACACCGGGACCATATGCTGCCATGCTTTGTTATGCAATGATTCCAGACTACGTGCTACTGGCCTGGCGTGGTAAAGTGTCCTACCATGGTGGACGGGATAAGGCAGCCCTCCCCAGAAACCTTTGCAAAGGCTTTGGGAGTAATGAAGGAGAGCTTTCTGGAGATGTCCCTGAAGGATTTCCGCTCCATCCCAATACACGTTAACAGACTTTTCCAGTAGCTATACTGGCTGCGATTGCCAGGGCAAATTAATTATTAATCATTAAACACGCTTGCTTTTAAACCATGTGTAATATTTACAAAGGTACACTCACCAGAGGTCCCCTGTGTGCCCTCAGGGTCTGGAAGCATGCCTTGGGTGAGTTCGGGGGTTACTGGTTCCAGGTCCAGGGTGAGAAACATATCCTGGCTGTTGGGGAAACTGGTTTCTCCGCTTCCTTGCTGCTGTGAGCTATCTACATTATCTTCATCCTCATCTTCCTCGTACCCCAAACCCGCTTCCCTGTTGCATGTTTCTCCATTGACGGAGTCATAGCACACGGTTGGGATAGTGGTGGCTGCACCCCCTAGCATGGCATGCAGCTCCGCATAGAAGTGGCATGTTTGCGGCTCTGCCCCGGACCTTCCTTTTGCCTCTCTGGCTTTGTGGTAGGCTTGCCTTAGCTCCTTAATTTTCACGTGGCACTGCTGTCCATCCCTGTTATGGCCTCTGTCCTTCATGGCCTTTGAGACCTTTTCTAATATTTTGCCATTTCGTTTACTGCTACGGAGTTCAGCTAGCACTGATTCATCTCCCCATATGGCGAGCAGATCCCGTACCTCCCGTTCAGTCCATGCTGGAGCTCTTTTGCGATCCTGGGACTCCATCATGGTTACCTGTGCTGATGAGCTCTGCGTGGTCACCTGTGCTCTCCTCGCTGGGCAAACAGGAAATGAAATTCAAAAGTTTGCAGGGCTTTTCCTGTCTACCTGGTCAGTGCATCTGAGTTGAGAGTGCTGTCCAGAGCGGTCACAATGAAGCACTGTGGGATAGCTCCCGGAGGCCAATAACATCGAATTCCATCCACACTACCCCAATTCCAACCCGCAAAGACCGATTTTAGCGCTAATCCCCTCATCAGAGGTGGAGTAAAGAAACTGGTTTAAAGGGCCCTTTAAGTCGAAAGAAAGGGCTTCGTTGTGTGGACGTGTCCAGGCTTAATTCGATTTAACCCTGCTAAAGTCAACCTAAACTCGTAGTGTAGACCAGGGCTCAAACTCACTCCTCTTGTACCCCTTTACATGCACACATCTCTCATTCGCACCAGCGTGGCAATTCACAAACTGCTATCTCACATTGCTTCGTATGATGCCAGGACCAACCTGTCTGTCTATCAGTGGGCCCTCCATGGCTCTGGGATCATGTTGGCCAAATGTCACCTGCCTATTTAAATGCTGGTGCAAAGCCAGGATGGGTCCATTGGCTCCTGAAGTCGCATCCCTCAGCATTCTAACAGTGTATTCTATACAATGCCTTGTTTAGCCACATAGAGCCATGCAGAGGCCCTGGATCTTCTCACCCTCTGGGGAGGAGCAAAAGTGCTGGCAGTCCTGTCCAAAGATCACCAGAATAAAGAGGTGTACAAAGCCATCTCTAAGGACTTGACCAAGAAGGGTCACTGCTGGGAACCTTTGCTTTTCAGCTCATTGTTCTTGTGGTAATGCATTTGCAAGAAATCCAAGGACAAAAACAGGCTCACATTGTTGTAGTCCACATCTTCAGTATTGTTCAGCGAGATGAGGTGTCCTAAATAGGTTTGCATAAAATACTTTCCTAGAGTGCCATACTATTCTTGTTTGCCCATTCAGGACACACAACTTCATACAGAACCTTTCTGACTGCTTATTGTACTTGTTCCTATACAGAAATCCCATGAACAACTTGGTACCTGGCACAGACTGCAGGATTAAGTTGTTAGAGAGGGATTCTCCACCTCTCTGCAAGTGTTTTCAGTCCTGTCACTGCTAGTATATTTCAAGAATTCATGTGGCGAGCACTGGGGCAGAAAAAAGGTGGGAATGTTATGTCTAGACAGGCAGTTGATCATATTATTTGGCTCACTGTGTTATACTGTCGTATTCATAAAGGACTGGCAGGATTCCGCATTGTGGTTTTATAATATCCAAAGTTCAAGTAGGATGCATTAAACCTAAGAGTTTCTTTTTTGTCCATCATTTGGTTTGTTTACCAAAACATAACCAATTCCTGAATCCTTTTCAGTGTCTTCCTCCATCCATTTAACAAATATTCTTAAAATACCACAATCCATTTTTAAATCATGGAACTAGAAAAAGTTTCCAATTTTTACATTTCTAGCATTTTGCCTTCTGTATTGAATAGCAAAACAGAAAGTTTACCTGCATCATGCAAAAATAAATAAATCTTAATACTCAACCTCAATCTATTGCCTTTTATAATACAATGCATGAAAAAAATCAGCATGTTCACAGGCCCCTGGGTTCCCAGGAAATGCAGTTTCAGCATCCACACATACTGTTTCTGAACAGTCTGAATTCTATATAAAGAATGAGGAGTACTTGTGGCACGTTAGAGACTAACAAATTTATTTGAGCATAAATTTGTTAGTCTCTAAGGTGCCACAAGTACTCCTCGTTCTTTTTGCTGATACAGACTAACACGGCTACCACTCTGAAACCTGAATTCTATATGCAGTTCAGTGCAGTGATGTTTTTTAAAATGCTGCAAACTCTTTGAAATAATCCCATGCTAAAGTGGATGAAGATGGAGGAAAGTAACTTTGAGAGGAACCACAAATTCTCCAGTTGCACGATTCATCAAGTCTGATTGTCCTCTTGATTTGTCCAGTGCATAAAGATCTGATGCAACTGTCCTGAAATCCACCATGCATGTAATTGAAACCTGCTGGAAAACTGGGCTTTACTTACAAAGCACTTGATGATTGGAACTGTGAAGTTTTCAAAATGTTACAAGTATGTTTTATTGCTTGTCCTGTATATTAAATAAGTTGAAAGAATTTGACTTTCTCCTCAGGGTTTGTTGTTTCTGTAATGGTTCCAGTAACTACCACATCAGCAAATGTATTTTAATAATGCTTGCATGGTCATGAAAACTTATGATAAACAGATGAGTTTGGAAAAAAATCTTTCTAAAGATAATCATGCTAGCTCCCAGCCTTGTCTACTGCTTTTTGGTTTTGGCTATATCCGTGCTTTTTTTAAATTATTTTTCTCCCCTGTACACTTTTTCCAGCCATGTAATTACAAGTTCCTAATGAAACACACACTTTTTACAGCTTGGAAGTATAACTGTTAAAAGGAACTCAATAGGAACATATAGGTCACAATATTACAAAACCTGCTAAACTCTGACTTCAGTGATTTGTTGTGGGTTTTTTGTTTTGTTTGTTTAAACTATTTATTTAGGAAGTTTTAACACATTCACAAATCCTTGCCATGTAAATATCAAATAAAACAATCATTGCAACGTTGTATAGCTATAATATAGGAATATAGTCATCAGCTCTTTCTGTTTAGCAGGGTGCTGCCATATCACAGAGTGAGTATTATTACAATATCTATGTTGTTTATAGTGATTTTTATTACATTGAGTGAAAGCTCTATATGCACCTATTTACCAGACCAGGCATGTCTATCAAATGTCAATAGTAAAAAACAAAAAAATGACCGGGTGGCTTTATGGGTTTTTTAACTTCCTCAGCACCATTAACCTCTGGTGAAGAAGGAGCCAAAAGGAATCCAAATGAATATGCTTTAAAATAACGAGAACTTTTTTCATGACTTCAATATCTATGTTTAGGTTTATTTTAATATATTTCCATTTTTCTTCATAAGGAAAATGTCATTTGAAATCATTTTTGTCACTTACTTTTAAGAGGAGCGTTTACTCCATTGAAGTCAGACCGACACTTGGTAATAACTGCAGAACAGATTCCTAAAAAATGAGCTCACAATACTGCTAACACTGACCCCATATGAGTGGAGTAAAGTGATATGTTTCCCTCTTTGCAGGTTCAAGCCCTTAGACAAACATTCTAGCCATTAATCAATACAGTCCTATTTAATGCAAGATAAAAGGATGCTGTGAAACCAATTGAGAGAACTGATTTTGGACATAAGAGATAGTCCAGTTACTTTTGGCCTGAGTCATCCGGGCTACAGTCAATGGGAGTTTTACCACTGACTTTACTGAAGCAAAGTTAGGCAACTACTGAGCAGGGCCGGCTCTGGCTTTTTTGCCGCCCCAGGCAAAAAAGCCTCCTGCCTCCCCCCCGCGGCAGGAGAGGGTGCCAAGCCTGGCCGCGGGCCGCTCTCCCCAACTGGCCGGAACTGGCCGGGGGGAGGGCGGTGAGCCGGCTGGGGCTCCGCTCTCCCCGGTAGTCAGAGCGCCGGGGGAGGGCGGCGAGCCCGCTGCGGCTCTGCTCTCCCTGGTGGCCGGAGTACCGTGCTGCCCCCCTCCAGGTGCTGACCCAAGAACAAGCTTGGTGGGCTGGTGCCTGGAGCCGGCCCTGCTACTGAGGGTTTCTGAAAATCCCATCCATAAATTGTACCTTCTTACCATGGACTGTAGCTTGTAATAGTAATAATAATACCTAGCTCTTATATAACACTCTTCATCAATAGATCTCAAAGGCTCTGTGATGAACTACATGCACCCCACATGGCAGTGACTGTTAAGGAGTTAATAAACAGAGCAATCCCTCCCCCAGCTGTGGCTGAATGGCTGGTTAGCAACAGCTGGGATATAAAGCTGCGGCTGGGACAGAGCTGAGTGGCTACTAGAGATGGGGGAAGCCACTCAGCCATGAAGTAGTTCTATGGCACCAAACAGAGAAAAGCTGTTTGGAGAGACCAATTTCCTGGGAGAAGGATTCAGGGAAGGTTGCCATACAGCCATAGGTAGGAAGCAGTCTGGTCGGCTAACACAGGGCTCCTGAGCTAGGACCCCCTACGATGCCCCCCCCCACACACACACTCATACTGATGAGGGGACAGAGACAGCTGAAGCCCAGCTTTGGGGGTCCTAGCATAAGCCTACTGAACTCTATTTTTGTCCTGTGTTGATTTGCCTTTTGTTACTTCCCTGATGAAGACGGGAGAGAGCTATCAGATCTTGAGACTAGTGATCAGAGGCCCATTAGAGGACCTTGGGGTGTGACCCCCTTACTACCTGAAAGGGGAGAAACTCAAATGACCCTGCTGGAGCCATAAAGAGAGGCCAAGTGCTATTAGCCACACTTCTGAACTAATACAACAAGGGAAATTGAGGTGAGGTGGCTGCTATCAAATGCTTGGCTGGGCTGGGGCCACACTGAAAAGCCCTTGACCACAGCCACAAAGTCCCATTAGTGTCAAGCCCATAGGAATTCAGATCTTTTGTAAATATGGAAGAATATATTGTGGCCTCATGGAAGAGACCTAAGAGGAATCTTACAAAGAGACCAAATTTAGAGGCAATGTGTAAGATAGTTTAACTTGGACTCCTTTGCATTCGGTGAGACTCCCTTAGATCTACTTACACCCATGGTACCAATGAGTAAGGGAGTCTAACTTTTATATTAAGGAGCAAGGAGAAGGTGTAATTTAAACTAGGCAGGGTCTACTTTAACCTGCAGCTTCTTACACCACTTGCAGCTTCTTCTAGCTCCTCCGCATGTAACCCATCTAGACCCTACGTCCTGTCTATGCACAAAGTTTACTTACCTAAATGTGTCTCTCTCGGTCCTTGACTTTTCTACTGAGAATACAAAAAAGGCCAAATGTGATGGTGGTTTTAGGACATGGACACCTGTTAATTGGAAAATGTACGGAGACCACCAAATTGCAATCAGATGGTAATAGTTTTCATATATCATTGAATGGCTTTGCACCAAGAACCTTGACATGAAAAGCTTTGTATAATGATACCAACTCCTGAGGGTCATCAAATACCCATGAGTGAGAACACGACTTCAGATGGAGTATAAATAGAAAGACAGGGAAATAAAATTTTTGAAAGAGACGATGGAAAATAACATATTGAAGGTGGGCAAAAGAGAAGAGGACAAAATGAAAGTTCTTAGAAATAATTGATCAAAGGCAAAACCAGAATTCACTGCAAAAAGGAGAGAAATAGGAAGAACAGTGATAATTTATTTCATCAGAAGTCTTCAGTGGAGTATAAAGTTTCACTGGAAGATATTCAAATACATTGTGAGTGCCATGAAACAAATTAGTCATGTCAATTTCAATGAAAGTAATAATGGGCAGACTCCTTGAGAGGAAAATGCCAAATCTGGAAGAAATCATTTGAGTCTTAATTCTCTTTGTTTAGCAACAGGTCTAGTAAAAACTTAGTTTGCTATTTCAATATGCTTTAATACTGGGAGAATTACTTGTGCGACCTTGGAGAGAAGGGCACATTTATCCCTTGTTTCTTTTTGGAAAGCAAGTCAATGGGAGGGAGGGAGTTATCCAAAGGTGAAATGGTGGATTTAAACTGTATTACTACATTTGGGTGGGGTCAAACATTCCAAATCTCTGTCTCAGAGGCTGTCTTCAACCCCTAACTCAACTTCTGTCTCTAGCTCAAGGTAAGTAGTGCTTTAAACTCCAGCTAGCTGCTCTGTCATGGTGTGTGAGTAAGAGATTGAGGGGTGTTGGTGCTAGTGGGGACTCAGCCACTCTACTCCGCTCATACAAACACTGTGCTGCTGCTCGGGTGTTTTGCAGTGTGACTGTCCTCACTCAAGTTACACTAACTTGAAAGGCAGTGAGCACAAGCCCTTAGAGGCACTAATTTACATATGGGAGAGAGTCCAGGCCATGACACTTGTCCTATCCTGTCTGACATTCCTTGGTAGTCAAGTAGAGTCTTGTAAAGAAGTTGAACACTGCTATAGTGGCTGTAGGTGTTTGGAAACCATGCATTTCATATAACAAACACTTTGATTAACCACAAGGCCGAACTACTTCACAAAAATTTATCAAAATTTATCATTTAACAAAAATATAAAACTGTCGTAACAACACCAAACTTCCCCAAAGACTAAGAAAGGGATTTTCTCGGTAGCTAAAGAAATATATGTAGTTCTTTCCTGAAGAAAAAGAGCTCATCATTGAGAAATGGATGTAAAAGATCTAAGTGTTCTCTGATAATCCTTGGCTACCCTCACTGAGATAGCCTAAGTGATTTAGGTTTATTTTCAAATTTGCTCCAGTAACTTATAAAAATAGCTTTCTAGCGGGATAAATGTGTACAGTGTAAGTGGGGTTGCAGAAAGCTTTAAGTGCCATCTATAATTGCAAACAACCATAAGTTCCTGTGATTCAAGTTAACATTGGCTGCATGATTCATAAGCCCACACAGAAGTCATCCTAGGCATGCTACAATTACTGGTTGTACTAAGATCTTTCCTTGATGCAGTAAACTGGTTCTGGTTACATCTTTACATATCAGTCTTCTTCTACTCACTTTCAGCCATCACCATACTGTGCTAGTCCTAAATTTAAAAACAGAAAAAAATATCATTATAAACAAGCAAGCTTGGCACCCCTCAAATCACTTAGCTTTCCTTGTGCCAGTTTGTTTTGTTTTGGGGGAGAGGAATTGCAACCCCTTTGGCTTTAACCAGTGGCCCTCTGCATGATTCTGTCTCGTTGTTTTGAAGCTCTCTGGGGCAGGGACTGTCTTTAATGCTGACAGTGGCACTGCACAGTACCCAAAATAAACAAATAGGCAACGGTGGTAATATCACACATTGCTACTGCTGGGTTAGTCCAAGATGCCAGTGACATTATAATTCAAATAATTAACAGGCAACAAAACTTTTAATACAAGACAGACTCAAAGAAAAAAGGGTGTTAATTTTAGGATACCAGGTTATAGGAGCTAGGCTTTGAAAATTGGTGATCCTGATTTAAACCTGAGCTGGTGGCCGCTCTAGGTATGGGCCCTTCCAATCCACCAGAAGCTGCACATTCTACTGTGGCTCAGCAATACCCCAAACCTCTGCTAAACAAAGGAGCAAGATATTAGTAACTGAGCTGAGATGTTCTGCTGGGTGTTGCAACTAGGTCAGCAAGCCAGCTTTCTTTAACCAATATTAATTGTAGCAAAACAAAATAGTTACAAGTAATATAACACTGCAGCTGGTGTAAATTCTTCATGCTCTCTTCCAATTTCACTGGCAAAAGTTAGGAAGAGCACACTTCTGCTGGTTAGTTCAGCTTGGATGCAACTGATATATCTAGCTTGCAAGTGCATGTGCACACACACACACACATTCCTATTGTTTTACTCACTGAGCATGTTGTTTCAGGTGGTCATTATGCCCTAAAACAGAAAACTGTGTGAAATAACAGAGTTTGACAGATTGGAATGACCAGTCTCTGTGTGGGAGTAATTGTCATGTCCTTACAAAAATGATGAATAACTTTCCTCGTGCAATGCAGTGTGTTATGTTCTGTTTCATTTTATTTCAGTTGAGCTCCACAGCAGCATTTATGTTCATATGTTTCCATTTTAAATGATACTGTATCACACGTGTACTATGAAAATGATTACACAGTTCAAGGAATGGTTATGCATGTACTGTTATCTTGTACGCTTCAAAACTAGGCCCCAGTCCTACTCCACTTGAAGGGATTGGCAAAATCTTGTAGATCTTAATATCCTTTATACACTACAGATTTTTATATATACATGTTGAGGGACTCTATCCTGGGAAGCTGTGACTGAAAAAGATTTGGGGATCATAGCGGATAATCAGCTGAACATGAGTTATTGGTGCGACGCTGTGGCCAAAAAGGCTAATGTGATCCTTGGATCCATAAATACGGGAACCTCAAGTAGGAGTAAAGAGGTTATTTTACCTCTGTATTTGGGATGCATTGGTGAAGCTATTGCTGGAATACTGAGTCCAGTTCTGGTATCAACAATTCAAGAAGTCTGTTGATAAATTGGAGAGGGTTCAGAGAAAAGCCATGAGAATGATTAAAGGATTAGAAAATATGCCAGATAGTGATACTCAAGGAGTTTAATCTATTTAGCTTAACAAAGAGACTGTTAAAGGGGTGACTTGACTACAGTCTATAAGTACCTATATGGGGAATGAGTATTTCATAATTGGCTCTTCGAGCAGAGAAAGGTATAACACAATCCCACAGTTGGAAGGCAAATTAAGACTGGAAATAAGGTGTAAATTTTTAACAGTGAGGGTAAATAACCATTGGAACAATTTACTAAGGGTTGTGGTGGATTCTCCATCACTGACATTACTTAAATCAAGATGGGATGTTTCTTTCTAAAAGATCTGCTCCACAAATTATTTTGGGGAAGTTCTATAGCTTGTGTTATACAGGAGGTCAGACTAGATGACCACAGTGGTCCTTTTCTGGCCCCTGAATCTATGAATAAGTTAGAAATGGAAGTTACCTTCAAGATCATCCAGTCCATCTCCTGGCAATGCAATAAAGGATTGTTCTTTACAGAATGTCTCTAGTGTTCTGCCCAATCTAGTATTAAAAGGCCCAAAGGACTGGGCCTGCACCACTCCTCTTGCAAGATTATTCCATGTAGATTTCACTGTCTGGAAGTTGTTCCTGATGTTCAACCTAGGTTTTTCCTGTCATAGTTTCACATTTAGATACCTGTGTATCATACTAAACTGTTGACTATCAACCACAGTTTAGGCAGTCATAAATGAATTCAGCTACCCATGCTCTAGTTATTTAGGGCCAGATTATGATACCCTTACTCACACCAAATAGCTCTTTGCTCCAAAAGTCATCCAACTGAAGTTATTTCTATACGAGTAAGGTTATTGGACTCTGTCTCCCATTCTCAAAGCAGTAGAGACAGTCTGGTGAAAGAGACAGTCAAACTCTCTCTCTATCATTCTCACAAACATATTTCAGCCATTTCTTTCATCTTGTATATCTTATATCAAAAGGGATTGTACAATCTTTTCAGGATAAAATTATATGCTGCTAAAGAGGAGGGGGAACAGCAAAGTTATTATGGTGAACATTCATTTATGATCATTTTATTTTAATGAGTATAATGAGTGCTGGGGGACCTATGTTTATTGGACTGCATGCATTTCCCTCTAAATATTTGTAAAACGACAAGATATACGACATAGTGTTAGGTATAAAGATGCTTTGTTGCTCATAAGGATCCCAAGTCCATTAAGCAATGGGAGTTGCTAAGTGGAACAGAGGAATAACTATGTAAAACTGCATAAATTAGATGTCCCGTGTCTTTCACAACTATTTATCTTACCATTGTGCAGAGAGATGCTACACAAATAAGGAGGTGATGCACTGCTCCCCCAGAAATAGCAAGGCCATTATGACTGAGGCAGTGGAGCACACTCATGGTGACAGTTATTGCACCGGTTCTAAAGGTACTGATTGTGTTTCTCCAGGTGAGCATCAACAGCAAACAGACAATGGCTGGGGCAATAGACGAGCCATGTTCATGCCCAAACCACATCCAGACATAACTGTTCTGGGGGCTGAACACAGAGGTGAAAATAAGCCGGTACGGTCCAGTACAGCGTAGCGGCAAGAGCCGGTATGCTGTGCCAGACTGGTCCAGCTTCTCTGGCGGTGACTTAAAGGGCCCGGGGCTCCAGCTGCTGCGGGAAGCCCCGGGCCCTTTAAATCACTGCCGGAGCTCTGGCAGCCGGGCTGAGGCGGGGATTTAAAGGACCTGGAGCGCTGGCCCCTGTGGGGAGCCCCGGGCCCTTTAAATCACGGCCGGAGCCCTGCTTCTGCTACCCCGAGACAGTGGCGGCAGGGCTCCAGCAGTGATTTAAAGGGCCCGGGGCTCTGGCTGCTGCAGGGAGCCCCGGGACCTTTAAATCCCCACCCGAGCCCTGCTGCCCCGGGGTAGCAGCGGCAGGTTTCCGCGGTGATATAAGGGGCCTGGAGCTCCGTGGCAGCTGGAGCCCCGGGTCCTTTAATTGTCCCCTGAGCTCCAGGGTGATTTAAAGGCCCTGGGGCTCTGAGCCACAGCCAGAGCCCCAGGGCCTTTAAATCTTGAAAGGCCCCATCTCTTCTGGTTGAGGCCACGCCCCCGCTCAGGACTCTGGCATACCAGTAAGTCCTTTAAGTTACTTTCACCCCTGGCTGAACAGCTACTGGCAGTGCTATCTGGCTGCCAGCCTCTCTGGAGGGGAATAGTGGAGGTTTCCTGTGCGGGTATGTTGGAGAAGAAAGCGCTCCCTCCCTGATCCTTCCCTTGTTAGTACAGGAGAGCCATATTATGGTACAGTCACAGGCTAGCTGGCCCTTTAAAGGGAGTCAGATTTAGCCTTGCCTGTGACATAAATTATCCCCCAGCTGATCCTGATCTAGTGACTTAATTACTACTAGTGATCCCAGCTGTGAAAGAGTCAGAGATAACTACATGGGGGAGAGAGGAGAACTCAATCACATGACAGACCCAGGAGAGAGGAGGCAGGGAAGTGCCTGGTGAATAGGACTTGCAGGGAGGAAGTTAATCTACTGTGTAAGAAGCAGGGAGGTCCCGGGGAGAAGCTGCTGGAATTCCTACAGAGGGGCTCCATCAAGGAAAACATGCTAGGAAGAAGGCCCTGCATGGGGAAAAGCCCTGGGAGGCTTGAGAGTCCTGGAAGGACTCTGCAGGGTTTGGGATTAGGGATGAAGAGTAGGGAACCTCAGTGTAACCCAAAGGGGCAGAAAGATTATTTGTTAGTGCTTATTTGGCCTTTCAATTGGACTCGTTAGCCTGGAAGGGAACTGCATTTAAAAAGGGACCTGGATGAAGGGCTGGACTATGCAAGTTGTAGACAGAGACAAGCCATTGCAGGGGTGGTCAGCGGGGTGCTAGGGATGACGACGCCTGCAAATCCTTGCTCTGATGGCAGTGCTGCTTTGGTAGAGAAGGGAGCCCCTTACAGGCCCCTTACTTGTTTCAGTTCATAAAATTCCCCTATCCATCAAGCTCTAGGCCTATAAACATCCAGTTTTTAAAATCATATAGAGTAGAAGCCACTACTACACTGTTACATAGGTATATTCTATTTCTAAGTACAGGCAAATACTCTGATATTTCCGATGCAATTTATGGTTACTGGTAGCAAAAGCTGTTTAATGGCAACTATTGTATGAAAGCTTAATGTTGACCAATGTCATCAACAAGATTCTCCCAAACCATAAAAACAAGAACCTGCCCCATTCACCGTGTACCCTCAGAAAGCTGTTGGCTAGTAGCTAGGCTTTGCAACATGTCTTGAAAGCATGGGCTCTGTAAGAGCATTTGAATTCTAAACAGATAATGTATAAATGTCTTGAACTCTTGACTTATTTATTGCTTATTTCTTTTGTATTCGTAATCTCCAGTGCAGAGGGCTTTACTAAGGCTCTTCAACAAGCGTTTTGTTTCACGCTAAAGCAGAAAGTTAAAGAAATGTTTGGGACATGGCTGCAGTGTTTAACAATGCTCTCACTTGCTCTTACGTTTAGCAGAGGAAATTAGTTGTTATGACCAAATATAGCTCCATGCTGGTAAGATCAGATAAGCAAAGCTGGACAAAAATATTTATTTAGCCAACATTCCGCTTTCTTTAATTTGGCCAGCACACCAGTCTTACTTCTGAAAGGCTAAAGGCCTTAGTTGCATTTTGATTGTGAAACTCTTAGACAACAATCTTTCTTGTAAAAGTCTTTGTTAGACAAGGATGAAAATCATGTGAGCTTTTTTTCACTTTAACAGTTCTGTGGTCCCTGGCAAAAATACAATTTTGCTGATAAACAGCATACTGCACATATCTGAAAACCAGCATGCTGAACAACATGTAAAATGAAAACATGTATAATCTGCAGTATTTTTTGCCTTTTCATGGTTTTGTTTTGTTTTTTGCTGTGGCAATTACTCATCTGCAAGTTGGAAGCTATGTGATGTTCTAGCTTAACCACGTATATTTGAAATTTAAGAATAACATCGGGGAGAAAAAACTAATGTTAAGAAAATGTGGAGGTTATACTAGTCTGCTTTTGGATTAAGATTTTATTAGTGTTCCCATAATGTGCTCTGGGTTCTATCAAAGCAGAGAACCTTGAACTTGACAGGCCTGAAACACGATTGTGACTGGTCCCCCCTGGGGTGCCACCAGGAACTGGGGTGCCACTGAGCCCTTTGACTCAGCAGCCTGGGCTCCCTCTCAGCACTGTGCTGCTCTGACAAGTTACAGACTGCACCCAGTCCTGCATTCACACAGGCAGGAACACATCCAGCTGCAGTTGCATGAAGGCTGTGCCTAGGCACTGCATGAACCAACAATAGAGAGGCTGCAGCCAAAATAACCCCCAGCTCCCCACCATAAGACCCCACAGTTGTAATGTCCTGCCTTGGTTGAAATCCGGACCAGTATAAATTTATTACCCAGTTTGCCTCTCCCTCAATGTGGAGAGGAATATGCAACAAACTTGTGTTAACCAAGCTGAGATTTTCCCCCAGACACTTCACTCAACGGTACATTGGTTTAGATAAAGCAAAAACAAGTTGATAAACTACAAAAATATAGATTTTAAGTGATAGCAAACAGATTAAAGCAGATTACCTAGTAAATAAACAAAACTGCAAACTAAGCCTAAAATACTAGAAAGACAGGATATGAATTAGCAATTTCTCACCCTGACTGATGATACAAGAAGGTTTGCAGCTTCTCAAGGCACAAGCTGCACTTGTTTTGTAGCTTGGGCTCCCCACCCCCATTCCAAGTCCTTTTCTTCCGGAGCTTCTCTCAGGTGTTGAGTTGTGGAGGAGTGAAGAACAACCGATGTCACTCCCTGCCTTGTACAGCTTTTCCATAGGGCGGGAACCCTTTGTTTAAAATTTGGTTCCCAGACCAGTCTGTGGGAAAATACAGGTACCCAACATGGAGTTCAGAGTCATGTGGTCTGGTCACATGCCCTGGCAGAGCCATAACAGCCATTACTTACAGGCTGGCCGAAACGTTTACAGGAAGGCTAAGCTATTCCACAGCCCATTGTCTTTGTTGATGAGCCATTAGCACTGTCTGGCTTCTTCATGGTTGTACCTAAAAGGCTGGCTGTGGGTGTTTTCCAGAGTAAGCCCATTTGAAATACAGATTCATAGTCAATATTTATAACTTCAGATACAAATAGGATACATGCATACAAATAGGATAATCATATTCAGCAAATCATAACTTTTCCAACGACACTTTACATGACCCATCTTGTTCAAAATGCATCATAATTATGCCATAATCATGTCATAATAATATTACTACGATGAACATGGGATGTAGTGTCACAGCGGTATATAATTATTGAAATAAGATAAACTGTTAATATCTTAGCTATATATTATGAATAGGGCCAAATTCACGGCCATGAAAAATGCATCACAGACCATGAAATCTGGTCTCCCCCCATGAAATCTAGTCTTCGGTGTGCTTTTACCCTATATTATACATATTTCACAGTGGAGACCAGCATTTCTCAAATTGTGGGTCCTGACACAAAAGCAACAGAGGGTCCTGTGGCACCTTTAAGACTAACAGAAGTAT